>NC_091120.1:189645626-189945626 GCF_040183065.1 Periplaneta americana | reverse complement strand
TATTCTTCTTGTTATTTAATATCTTTTATTATTTGTTAGATATTGCCATTTATTTTGTTGCATTTGGTGAATGATTAATTTTGACCATAATATTGATTGTATTTCATCTCACTGCCATTTCTGTCATTCATTCTCATAATCATTTGTTCTGTTTTGTTTTTTATTTTGTGCTAAACTGTAATTGGCCTTGTGCTGTTGTTTTTCACGTTAATATTCGAAATAAATAAGTAAATAAATAAAAAAATAGTAGTAATAATAATAATAATAATAATTATTATTATTATTATTATTATTAGTAGTAGTATTATTATTATTTCAGTGTATGGCATTGTCACATTGCCTTCTTTGGTGATATCAGATATTTGTTGGCAATACTGAAGAGACGGCCAAATTAACTTTTTAGGAACGTACGTGATGCTCACTATAGAAATAGCGTATATGAAATTATACAGAACAGTAACCGTAAGAAAACTGACGAAACTAAGAAAATGTCTATACATAGTAAGGAAAAAATGGGAAGGCAAAACTAAGGTATACATGTATGTATATTAGTAATAACTATTAAATAAAAAAAAGGATATTTGGTAAGAAGTGCGTAGTATAGAATAGCCTATAAAGTAGTAGTACAGCAGTTAGTAATGGAAATGAAGTGAAGGGTGGGTTCCTGGAAAGCAGAAATGTAACAGGACCACCATTAACGAATGATAAAATACAAAAATTGTACAACATTTTGATGCCAACATACATACATATATAGTAGTAATTTAGGCCCAAGAATATATAACAAATTTATATTTAAACATCCTAATCTTGTCAATTCTAATAGTTCTAGTATTAAATTTAAAAAGTTACGTATGGATTTTATAAAAATTGAAAAATTGTAAATTTAAAAAGTATATATTCTAATTGCATGGGACCGGTGCCCACCCAGCATCGTGATGCACTTGGGGAGCTACGATGGGTAGCGAAATCCGGTTGCGAATACCAGCTATAACGGCTGGGGGGATCATCGTGCTAACCACACGATACCTCCATTCTGGTTGGATGATCGTCCACATCTGCTTCGGCATGTGGGCGTGAGGCCAGCAGCCGGCTGGTCGGTCTAAGCCCTTTACGGGCTGTAGCACCATGGATTATTATTATTATTATTATTATTATTATTATTATTATTATTATTATTATTATTATTATTATAGTAGACATAAGACAAATTGTATTACATACTTCTTAACTTCAATTAGTTCTACTCTTTCAGGGGTGAGCTAGAGTTTTTCTGTATATATTATATTTTATGATACAATTAATAGCAAAATAAATAAATAAATATATATATATAAATAAATGCTTACATACTTACATACATTACATACATACGCGGTATATAGAGTCTCATAGTTCCTCATTAGAAGTGCGACGACAAAATTGGAGTAGTTCCGTTGTTATGGGTGCGAAGCAGCAGCTGAAGAAATATGTGACGTGGAAGTTCAGTAGTAAGTAGTAGGACGGCATGTAACTGATTTTAAGTATTCAGTGATAGAGACCAGAACTTTTCGTTCTATAAAGGTATTTTACAATGTTACATTTGTTCGGAAAAAATTTCTGCACATTTAAAGGACAAAAGTAAAATTCTTTTAATCATTTATTATCACAATACACTGCTCTCTTAAATTGACTGAATATATTGGGAATTAATTCAATGCCTTTCCCAAAACACCCTATGAAATGTTTCATATAAAACAATTTTTATCTCGGAAAGAAAGAAAAAACGAATAAAATTTTATTTATTTATTTGTTTGAAATATCTCAAAGAATTGTATCCTTCATCTGACATAATCAGGAACATTAAATTCAGACGTTTGAGATGGGCAGGGCATGTAGCACGTATGGGCGAATCCATAAATGCATATGGAGTGTTAGTTGGGAGACCGGAAGGAAAAAGACCTTTGAGGAGGCCGAGACGTAGATGTGAGGATAATATTAAAATGGATATGAAGGAGGTGGGATATGATGATAGAGACTGGATTAATCTTGCACAGGATAGGCACCGATGATGGGCTTATGTGAGGGCAGCAATGAACCTCCGGGTTCCTTAAAAGCAATTTGTAAGTAATACCTCAAAGAATAATAAGCCTATGAAATTAATGACATTACGTTTCACTCTGTAGAATTGTTAAGCTCTTAACCCGAAGAGCAGAAAGTCGTGGATTGCCTTAAGCTCAGACGGGAAGATGATTCGCCGGTTCCAATGTGAGCGGAACAGATTCTGAACAATGGATTACAGATTAAGTGACAATTTTGATTTCATAATTCAAGATAGATGAACACATTTAAAAAAGAAGACAGAGAGTTGGAAAGCGCAGCGAATCAATTCGTTGCTAATTGAGATGCAGGAAGTTTGATTGCAGCATGCCAGGTCACTTTTACGAGCGTCATACATTTCAGGATATGGTAGGCAATTCAATAACTTTGAGCTCCAATGTTTGGAGAAATCCTCACTGCATTTACAATTAGACCTCGTCCTGAAATGGGGGAGATGTGACTACATAAATTATTGTAGCAAAGATACTAGAGCGGGTTTGGGGTATGGAAGGGTTTTAAAATTGTGATTAATTCCAGAGTGGAAAAAGCAAGCAAATCCACCCCTGCCACAAGCCACACCCCCCGAAATGATACAAATTAATCCCATCCCAGCTTTACTAGTTTTATTAGGTACACAGAAGAGAAAACGAAATAAAATAAATAACGAAACCCCGTTTTTTGCAGGCTTCTTTCATATTCACAAAATTGTACTTGGCATTGAAAAGGGTCGCAACGTATCCCTCCAAAAAGGCTCGATTTTCTTGGGCATTACTGCTGTGAGACAGCGTGCACTCTGGTCTGTCACCTCGCGCCACAGTTCTGCTGTCGTGTGACTTACTTACTTACTTATAAATGGCTTTTAAGGAACCCGGAGGTTCATTACCGCCCTCACATAAGCCCGCCATTGGTCCCTATCCTGAGGAAGATTATATCCAATCTCTACAATCATATCCCACCTCTCTCAAATCCATTTTAATATTATCCTCCCATCTACGTCTCGGCCTCCCCAAAGATCTTTATTCCCTCTGGCCTCCCAACTAACACTTTATATGAATTTCTGGATTCGCCCATACGTGCTACATGCTGTGCTCATCTCAAACGTCTGGATTTTATGTTCCTAATTATGTCAGGTGAAGAATATAATGCGTGCAGTTCTGCGTTGTGTAACTTTCTCCATTCTCCTGTAACTTCATCCCTCTTAGCCCCAAATATTTTCGGAATATGTATTATATGTCTTTCTCGTGTTAAATTCTATCGTACCTGGTTTACATGTTTCGGCCTGTTATGGGCCTTCTTCAGAACTGGTTGTTGCTTGTCTTGGCGCCTTTGGTTTGTTTCCTGTGGGGGTGTGTTTGTCTAGTGTAATGTGGCGTCAAAGAGTGTGTGTGTGTTCTAAAATTGAGTTGTGTGTTGAGAATTTCATCTGATGTGTCTTTGTGTGTCTGTATATTTCGTATTGTTCTAGTGTGTTTAGTTTCTGGCTTTTTGGTAGGAAGTGTAGAATTTCCATGTCTGTGTTGATGTCTCTGTAGGATTTATGACGTGTTCTGCATATGTCGATGTGTTTTGTACAAATATTTTCCTAAGCACCTTATTCTCGAACACTCTTAACCTCGGTTCCTCTCTCAAAGTGACAGTCCAAGTTTCACAACCACAGGCCTACACAACAACCGGTAATATAACTGTTTTATAAATTCTAACTTTCTGCTTTTTTTGAGAGTAGACAGGATGATGAAAGCAAAATGTTAAGCATAGGTTCTAAAATTAAAATAATAATAATAATCTTGGACCCCTCTGTCGAAACTAGACTTCCTGTTTGAGAATGAGATGGCTCCAGAAAAAAATTAATTGACCATTTCGACCTGGGTAAAATTGAACTCTTTTCAAAACACTATCTCGTCATACTACCATTGAGGGAAATGAATTCCGCTTTGAAGATGATCCCAAGTATAAACCTGGAATTCTTCACACTAGAAAACTGGACGAGTCTACTCGTAATACGAATCTTATCCCTACCTTTGAGTTACGTTGGTGGCTCCTACTAGTGTCCTCGCGTCAGAAGTACAGGGCATATCAAAAGTCCGGTAACACTTTCAATATTTTATTACACAAAATCTACTAATTATAGCACTTTCAAACACACGTCAGTTTAAAGTCAAACTCTCAAAGTTCTGTTTACACCTTACAGAGATTCAATGTGTGAACCACGAGTGACTCGGCAGATGTCCAAACGATAATCAAACTCTTCCCATACCCTTTCCAACATATCCTCTGTGACCTTGGCGGCAGCTTCTCGAATTCTGGTTTTTAGTTCCTCTAAATCACGTGGCAAAGGCGGTACAAACACACGGTCCTTTAGCTACCCCCATAGAAAAAATTCACATGCACTCATATCGGGTGACCTTGGTGGCCATGTCATGAAACATCTGTCCCTTACGTCAGCATGTCCTATCCAACGATCAGACATCTCCGTATTCAGGTAAGCACGAACTGCATTGTGGAAATGTGGCGGAGCCCCATCTTGCTGAAAGATGAAATCGTCTAAGTTGAGGCACCAACCATTGCTCCAACATGTCCAGTCACAGTAGCCTCAATGAAGAAGAAAGATCCGTACAGTTTTCGTTGTGACAACGCGCAGAAAGCATTCACCTTTGTTCAGTGATTCTGTGAGGTTTCTGTGTACCCCAAACACGACAGTTGTGCTTGTTAATTTTCCCAATCGTATGGAATGTCTCTTCGTCGCTGAAAATTAAGCGGCTGAATAACTTTGAGAGTTGTATGTAATGTTTTTCTCACTCTCTGACTAGCAGTATCCAGAATAGTGTTTAAATTATTACTAGTTACCATTCACAGAAACGAACTTCATTTCCTCTTGTAAGAAACTATCAGTTCAGACTCAAAACTTTATAGACTAAACGATGACTAACCTGGCAGGATTCTGTTAGAACAAGTTAACAATGGCACATAAGTATACACTGAGCATAAGTGTGGACAGACGAGATATTAAATCGATGAGTGACTTTAAACAGATATTTCAGTAGGTGTGAATATGCTTTCCTCAAGATCAACGCTCACTTGCGGCACGTGTTTGTAAGACCAGCACCATGCCGAGAAAGCGTGGAAGAAGTATATACTTGACTTTGCTTCTGTACGAAGGTGAGTCCATTAAGAAGTACACAAATTCGGCGACAGTCTTGCGGCATTGAGCAAACAAAAGCGATATAAAGACATTGAAATGACATTACCGAATTTTACTTTAAACATGTTCAAAGTATTTCAACTTCATTAAGGGGACACTACACTACACCGAAATTTCCAAGTTCTATAGTTTTAAAGGTTCACAAGAGTAAAATCAATAACTACCATACTTATGAAACTAGATTCACCAACTTTTGATCACTGGTAAATCTGTTAATAATGGAAAATGTACAAAATTTCATATGCTTTTTATTAATATTTTATCAAAATATTGAATCGCTTTATGTAAAAAGTCCCTTGTGTCACAATTTATATTATTCTAAACTGATATTAATTTATATGGATCCTATATAAATGGAATAAAAACTTAGGCGTACTATAGGATTTTGCTATACAATTAATCACTAAATTACTAGAATTTTTTTATTATAAAATAAAAAATACAAATATTAATAATTATAAAATTCCCTAGTAATTTACCGATTCTCTGTACAGAAAACCCCAATAGCAATGTATATAAAAAATCATATAAGTGAATATTAGTTACAAATAATGTAAATTGTGCCGCATGTGACTTTATACATAAAGCGATACAATATATTATTAGGACATTAATAAAATGTAAACCTCTTATAGAGTGACGAAATTTTGTACGTGTTATTATTATCCAGATACACCAGTGATAGAAGTGTTTGTGAATTTAGCTTTAAAAACATGGAAGTTAGTAATAACAGTATAGTGTCCACTTAACTGAGAAATTTTAGGCTAACAGAAAAATGACCAATCGCACTGAACTAATTAAAAATTTGAATACATATTAAACGATTTTAGATGATTTAGACATTAACAAAAATTAACAACAACAATATTTATTATTATTATTATTATTATTATTATTATTATTATTATTATTATTATTATTGAACTAGCTCAAGGAAAAGAATGTACTGGTAACTACACACAATATCACAGCAGTATTCATCCAACGAACCCTTACAGAGCAGCTTCGCTATTTGATAGCCTAATATTCCAATATGTTTTCATCTCTTCAGAAAAACGAAAAATTTTTACAGTAGTCGCTTTTGGGAGATTGTTATCTGTCCCAGTACAGTAGTATATTCGAATACAGGCAATGTACATGCACTTGAAAAATCTATTTGCACTTCTTTTATTTTAGAATGTGTATTGGGGAAAATCAGCAATATAGTTGAAAGTGTCCATTCATCCACAACTTGTGAGATCTATCTTATAAGCATTATAGAAACTTCAGATTTCCTTGAATATGTTTTATTCCCGGATATGCATTGAAAAGTAATAAAAAATAAACATGGGAACTTCGTTTATCTGGCTCAAATAGGACTAAACACTATTCTAATGACCGTAAATTCGTGTTATTGCATTCGATACCAGTTAAATACAGCACAAAATAAATTACCTACATCTATGTATATTATATGGTTCGAGTCCTCGTGGGGGAAGAAATTTTCTCATGAAATTTCGGCCAGTGTATGGGACCTGTGCCCACCCAGCATCGTGATGCACTTAGGGAGCTACGATAGTTAGCGAAATCCGGTTGCGAATGCCAGATATAACGGCTGGGGGGATCATCGTGCTAACCACACGATACCTTGTGGTTGCATGATCGTCCACCTCTGCTTCAGCATGTAGGCGTGAGGCCAGCAGCCGGCTGGTAGGTCTAGGCCCTTCACGGGCTGTAGCGCCACGGATTATTATTATGTATATTATAAATACATTCAGGATAAGTCCAATTTCATCTAGGGCACTGTAGGCTACATTATTTATCATCATGCACCTATATAAATAAATCTGTAACTTTCTTTTGTTTCATTTAGCGAGACGTTTACGTGCTGTGCTTCAATGAAGACTTCAGTGTATAATACGTCATGAAATACACATATTTACGTCCTGGACGTGTATATTTTTTATAGCAAAAATATAACAAAACAGTTAATACATTTACAGAATTAGTCCTGATAAACAGAAAATCCCGATTAATGGGGTTTCACGTTGGAATGTGAGCGTCCTTCACTTGTTCACAACTGGTGAGATGCATCTTACAATAGAAAAGTTTTGTGGGAATAAAAGAAGCAAGTAAACTTAAATGGAATTACTTTTACTCATTTTAACATTAAGAGAAAATTGCATGATGGGAAAGATGACGTTAGTAATTGCGCTTGCATTTCAATTCTGCTACTCGCTGTCATAGTTCACAGTTCCCTTTCTATTCGAGTAAAGTCTGACTACATGGAAATGTGTTACGTAAATCGTAAAGCTTTAAACGTTACCATGACTACGAAGTTCTCGTTAGGAGATGCCATCTGCTGAAGATCTTTGACTTACCTGAAAAGAAAGAAATAACCGTCAGATTATTGTTTATAACAAGCTGAAAAGATAACTAAAAAGTACCTAAATAACTTAAATAAAAATATCAAGAATCAAATAAGGTTAAGAGGTGAAACGTTAATCTGAAAGTTATACAAGTTCGCATCTTTGAAATATCTTGGAACTGATCTTAACATTTGTGCGAGTTGCTAGCCCCAAGTTTAATAGTATCACTCTTTTTTTACTTATGTATTTACAAATATTCTGCAATAAGAAAAACTGAGCGACACAGTAATATATGGTAAGAGGTAGGTCGACTAATTATGCACCGAAATCATCAACTACAGATACATTGTTTCCATGCCATCAACCCAGCCAAAATAAGGCCGCAAACTCCACGTCTAAACCAAATCTCTTACTGCCGATCGAAATACAGTCAAAGCCATAATTTCAAAATTGAAAAGGGATACATACGTGAGTGCATAGTTCATGACCCACTTATTTTATGGCTCATGCCGACAAAACTACCATCACAGATACTTCAAGAAAATCAAGGGTTAGCACAGGCAGGATGAGTGGTCTCAATTTAGTAGATCGAGAAAAAGTTATGTGAAATTCTTAAAATATGAATCCAAACTACACATAAAAAGTGTAACGAACATGTGTGTGTCATGTTGTAATCCATAAGTTTCTTCAAATTCTGCGTTGCTTCAAGAAAACAACAAATAAGAGTTGAAAGAGATAGTAACAATCTATATGTTTTAACAACTAAAGAACATGTATAATGATGATGTTGACGATAATCATAATAGTAATGATAATGATAATAACAATAACAATAGTAAATATATCATTCACGAGCAGTTGGTTCGTTCCGGAAACAAATTGATGTCTGTCAAAGTTTCAGTTATCTCCTAAAAATATTTTTTCCTTTCGATGAGTCCAACCCTAGACCATGTATACCCAGATTGCTCTGCGTTATAGGCTTTGACGTTAATAATTTTTGTCAGGTATACTATGCTACCACAGTCTAGTATATACAGTCGCGAAGCTCAATACGTAGTAAATATGCAAACATTAGATAGTTCCTCACCACTAGGATCGCTAATATCGCCTCATTACAGACAATGCAAAATAGAACCGTCACAGTCTATTGTTTCTAGCACCCTCAAAACTCAAGCTTCGTGACTGTATATAGTAGACTGTGATGCTACCATCTACTTGTTACATAGGAGTCACGTCATAACTTCCATTTAAATTGCATTCGCGACTGTACTGCCATCTCGTGTTCATTTACGGCGGACGGGTGGCGATCCTGGCGGTTGTTCTCTTCAAAGTGCTACCGATTTTAACATAGTAATGAGCAATCTATATGTGATCTGGGGTCCAACCAAATCTTTTAGATGTAATCTTTATTAATTTCTACTGCAATTTACATATCATTATGATGAGATTTATTAATTTAATTAGTATTGTATCTTAAACAAGTTATTTCTTTTGATTTCACTTTTTTTGTGACCTACTAAAGTACGAATATAATTAAATTTTTTTCCGAAAAATCGCATATTCTACGATATTCAACATTAGCTGATAATGATGATCACTTTGATCACATCTCCGTCCCCCTCGCGTATGTGGTACCTAAGAGGTTACGTCCATTTTCGGTTTTCCCCTTCAACATTTTCTAGAACTCCTTCAGTGGAGCAGCGTAACCCGGAGTGAGATTAGTGGCCAACAGGCTTGGAGCTCACATATTTAGTTTTGTACAGCCCCGAATCCCTTGCAAGGACGCGTTTTGCGTACCTTTTAAATTTGTCCTTCCAATTCACCTCTTTCAATTCAATTCAATTCAAAATAATGATGATGATAATGGTGTTGATTAATAATAATAATAATAATAATAATAATAATAATAATAATAATCATAATAATAATAATAATCCGGTTTGAGAGAGATGTCCTGCAGGCACAACACGTTGATGAGGAGAAGAAACCCATTTATGAGTCCTGCATCCCTTATCTAAGTGAGAAATATAACATTCCCACTAGTCAGTGTAGTGTTTCTGGTCTTTTGTTTGGTGCACGTGGCACACTTCCAAAATTCACATGGAATATTTTAAAAGCACTCGGTCTCCGATTTTTTGAAATTCGAAAAATTTTATTGAATATTCCTAAGGATTCAATCCAAATATTACATTACCATTTATATTTTGGCCATTGATGATTCTATTGGCTTTGCATTTCTCTGGATTTTTTACTAAACAATTCCTGTATTTAATCTTTTTGTCTTTCTAAATTATTCTGTAGTGCTTTTATTATGGATCTTTATGGTCACCCTCATTGAGGGCAGATTATTTTGTTAAAAAAATAATAACAATAGTAATAGTAATAATAATAATAATCTTAACAATAATAATAGTAATAAAAGTAATATTATAATAATAATGACAATGAAATGAAAAGAAGAAACACACAAAATACAAACAAAATTGAGATAAAAAATGTAGGAATATCGTTTGGTACTAGGAAAGATATTTATATATGTAGATGGGTAGATAGAGATGTATAAATGGTTATGAGGAGATTAATTAATTTATTTACTAATATTGTGTCTTAAATAATTAGTTACTTTAAATTAATTTTTTTTCGCGATCTATCAAAGTAGGAGTATATTCAGTTTGTTTTCCGAGAAATCTCGTTTCTAAGACGTTCAACAATAGGTGGTGATGATTAATAAATAATAACATTAATAATAATAATAATAATAATAACAATAACAATAACAATGATAATAATAATAACAATAACGATAATAATAACAATAACGATAATAATAACAATAACGATAATAATAATAGGCTAATAATAATAATGATCATCATCATCATCATCATCATCATCATCATCATCATCATCATCATCATCATCATCATCATCATCATCATCATCATCATCATCATCATCATCATCATCATCATCATCATCATCATCATCATCATCATCATCATCATCATCATCATCATCATCATCATCATCATCATCATCATCATCATCATCATCATCATCGTCACTCCAAGGATTAGGCAATTGCCCGTTCCGACTTCATAATTCATCAGCCCAACGTTTTCTAGGTCTCCCGACGTCACGCCTTTCTCTTGCTTGTTAATTTCTTGCTAACAATGGATCTCTCTCCTTACTCATTCCATTCATGTGTTCAATCCACTTTTGTCTATAATTCGTGACTTTATCCAATAAAGGCTGTACTTTTAATTCTTCTCTTATATCCTCATTTCTAATTCTATCAAGTTTTGTACACCCTTTAACTTGTCTGAGGAACCTCACCCCCGCCGTTTATATTCTATCTTTCTGTTTTTTCGTTGGAGCCCAAGTTCCACATCCATACAATATTGTGGGAATCACCATAACTTTATACATTTTTACTTTTGTTTCTTTTCTAACTTTATTTTTGAACGTTCTCTGTATTGTTCAACATACGGCCTGAAATTTATTTATTTTAGAATCAACATCTCTTTCCACATTGTAACTAATATCACAGCCCAAATATTTTAAACTAGACACCTGTTTTATACTTTAATTTTCTAAAATAATTTTGGATCTCACTGGATATTTTCCTCTGAATGCCATTGTCTTTGTTTCTTTTTAATGATATCTTTAGATCATGTAATTTACATATTTTATTTAATTCATGTAAAGATAATAATAATAATAATAATAATAATAATAATAATAATAATAATAATACAAAAAGGAAAACTGAAAATAAAAACAAAAAAAAAATGTACAAATATTTGTTGGTATACTCAGTTTTTCTTAAAGAGGGAACCTTCCCGCTGAAATTTCAAACGGTCTGACCATCCCCACTTCAAGGCGGGGCTACTGTATGGAACATGTGTTCTACTCGTAGAAAGTTGGACTGATTTATTCATCTTGCGCTAACAGCACAGAAAATTCTATCTTTCCTATCATGAGAAGAAATTTCTTGTGCAAGATATGGATTTTCAGAAGACCAGTAGCGAGTGTTTTGACTGTTTACACGACCAGGCGGGTGGAACCACGCCTCATCTGGAAAGAACACGAGCTGTGGGTCGATTAAACCTCCAGTCACTGACGAAAAAACCATTGATAATAACGCACTACTCGTGCCACTGGATCGCCTTGTTGTATACAATGTACACGTGTACACTTGTAAGGCTTTATTTTTAACAATTTTGTTGCTTTATGTGCAGAAGACACTGAAACCCATACTAGTTATGCTAATTTAGGGAGTGATTTTGTTGGCAACCGTTCAAGACATGCGTCAATTTCCTTTAATTTGCCTCTGTTAGTACTGTAGATTTCGTTTGTGTTTTTTATTTTGCACTGAACCAGTAGATTAAAATCTGTTTACAGTATCATGAATTGCAGTTTTGGAAGAAGGTAACTGACCAGGCAACGTCTGAATAAATTCGGAACGAACACAACGAGCTGATTCGTACTTATAATAAAATTTACATACAAAAATGCGTTGCTCTAGAGCAGCCGTGGCGAAAATGCGATCGTTTGCCGATCCACTGTGTAACCTGTAACGTGCATAGCACCTATGGAGGGAGGCATACACCCGAAGGGGAAGTGAAGCAACTGTCTGACTTATTAACGGATTTTCATTTTCCTTACGTCAAGCACTTAAATATAATTTTATACAGTATAAGGTTACAAACTAATGTTTAGTACGTGTAACGAAGAAAGAAATGAACAATAAATGAACAATATCACAACCTAAAATTAACTGTCTTCAGAATGTCTCTGCGACAAAGTTTCAAAATCAGGAATTATGTCACTTACTGCCAGTCGTAGTTGATCACGAAGGTATTTGTCTGTCAGTCGTGATCATTGTTGAAAATAATTTTTCACAAACGTAAGTTGTAGCGAAAATGGCTTCAACAGAGCAAACGAAAGAACGAAGCTTCAAGTATTTATTTTTTGGCAAAGATTTGAAAGTTTAACATTTGTCAAGTCCTTACATCTAGCTTTCATTTGACATCACATTGTAAATCAGTGAGTTTAAATTGAAGATCTAACCGCATTATTCGTACATCTGCTGAAAAAGGATCGACGTACAGCAATAATAATAATAATAATAATAATAATAATAATTATAATAATAATAATAACAACAACAGCACAACCTTTTAATGTTTCATGAGTGACATATAGTATAAAGCCGTTTTATGTTTTACAACTGTTTTCCTCGTAATACTTGTGAACAAATCATACATTTAATATTCTCATCATATTGGCAGCAAAAAATGCGTCCTCCTATCCTATTTGAAACTTTCGTTTTTGTAGAGGTACATGGTTTCGAGAGAGACATTACACGATACGCCACTCGCAGGTCAGAGACAAATACAAATGGAACGGAGTTTGACTCCAGTGTGTGAGGGGGTGGGGGTTGGGAAAGGTAGGAAGCAAGAGAAATGCACAGCTATCATTGCGAGCCACAATATGCTCGTGAGTCACATTTTCGCCACGGCTGCTCTACAGAAGGGATGCAGAACTGGCGAGAAAGGGGTGGAAAGCATGGGGAAAGCGTTGGTTCCCCGTCCACAGTCCACCGGCGTTGAATGACGTATCTGTAGCCCATACGCAATCACATTAAGGCAGACACTGAATACAAATCCCCTCCCCTACCAAGACAATGACGCGGGGGTGGAAGGAAGGGGTGAGTGACGTAACGCCACAATTGTCGCCGTTCTGAAAGCCTGCTTTAGAATCATCTGTCTAACCATATTCTCGAACGAATGTACACTGCCCAGAGAGAACAGTATATATATATATATATATATATATATATATATATATATATATATATATATATATATATATATACAGGGACAACATTTTATTTTTACTTCAATTTTTATTGTACCTGAGTTTTTGAATGTACTTCACTCCCACCCCTTCTACTAATGAAGTTCCAACTGTCCTCCACACAGATCCAAGGCTGCATATATTTAACAGCACTGAGTTAGTGAGTATAGTACGTTCCAGAAATATGTTCGCGTTTTCCAGTGACGAAAGAGCTTTCAATATTGATTCATATTTTCGCACAGGTACTGTCCGTTTGCCTACGTCGCATCCCGATTTCCCCCACCTGCTTCTGCTCGCCCCTCTGTAAAAGCTGGGCTGTCTTAGCTCTTTTCTGAAAACATTTATGTTAGGAATTGGACGTTTACGTAATATTATACAACTGTTTAAAATAACTTAAATAAAAGGGCCTCGTTAAATAATTAACTATCAAGTGATTTCCCCCCTTTCTACGATCCTGCAGCATAACCACTTGGACGGACAGTAGATAGCATGTCTGAGTAATTTTATCTGTGCGGGTCGGGCAGAAGTGAAGATTGAATTTACAGTACATAAGGTACTCTTTTATACAGTAGGTACAGAATTATTTCAACATGAGTTACTAGTACGAAGGACGAAACTGGCAATTGGAATTAGATGCAATAGTCTACAGTGCGATAATATGCACATTAGAACTGAAGCCTGTATCGAAATCATTGGCCACCATTTTCAAAAATGTGTTTATATATTCATATTATGATTATTTTTCAATTTAATTTCTTTCTCTATATTGTACGCTAATGTGTTGTAGACAGTATAATATACACTGCATAATGAATACGTTCGCATGGATAACTCAGTTCGTGAGTAAAAACTCTTATTCTTAATACAGTACTGTATTTTGAATAAAAACCAAAAAAACTAATGAAAATTATCGAACTCAAAATCGCGATATTTCCTAGTTTACGTAAATGGATGAACTACGTTTCTTCCCTCCTATATCTAGTAGAGTGATTTGTTTGTTTTACGCCAGTATCATCGAACTACAGTCGTGGAAGGGGATAGCAAACTGTGTTTGCAGTTCTCTAAAGTTATAGGCAGGTTAATATTTAAAATGTTAGTAAAAATAAAATGATGTCCCTGTACTTAAAGAGTATTGCTTGCCTGTATTAGAATTCTAGAATGAAACATTCCACGGAGCGGGAAATACATATAGTTGGCGCCTGCGCATAAGTTCTTTAGGTACTACAGCACTATAATGAACACTGTTGTACATCCCTGCAATAGACTTGGTCGCAAAACAAATATCGAAGTATTTTCCAAGCATGTACGTGCAAATGATATGGTAAGAGAGTCTGAGGAATATGTTTGTCAAATAAATAACACTTATAAAGGCACACAGGTCAGTAAATAACCATGTGGACATAGCGTTTGTCAGCCAGGTTCCATACACGTCTTTTATTTACCGACCTTGAGCTGTAACTTAAGAATAACATATTCTATTATTACAGATAAGACTTCTTGCGACAGAATTGTCTGTCACGGCACTCTCAGAGGACCGACGGGTGCCGTCTTCTTCTTTACCGTACATTGAGGCCACACTAGGGATCCAAGCCTTCAAATGTGTACATTGTAGATTCCACTCACAATAGTTAAACAAAAGAACATTAATAAACTGTAATAGTAATATACGTTACAAGAGCGGTATGTTGACGTTTTCATGTTCGAGGAAAAGATTGAAAAAGCGAAACGTAGTTGAACTTTTTTAAATTCCGAGAACATGAAAACAAACATACCGCTCGTGTATCGTACATTATTTTGTGCGAAGATCGTTTATTACATACCTGAAAGACGAATTTCTAATTAGTTGCGATGAAATCTCCATGTTGGTTTCTATTTAATGACGGCAACTTCGGAAAACCAAAACATTGTTGCTATAAAATGTTTTCTGTGTTTACTATACTCCAGCAGGCCGTGATATACGTCTGTCTTCTTTTTTTCCCCAGTCTATAAATGCGAACTTAAAACAAACGGTAAGGTTATGTAATGATTTATTATTCATTTTAATATTTTAACAATATTATTTATATAACATAATGCAGTAATCACATCCGCATCTGGAATCTTGTTGATTTTTTCGCGGCTTCCTTAATGTTACTTGTATCAGGAATGCAATAAGTTTCGTGGAGTAGTAGACTTTACTTAATTTTTGCAAATATTTAAAAACAATAATTAACATTGCAATTTAGGTGAAATTGCAGTGGTAAGTTTCCAATTTATAATTATTACTAAGTTAAACGTCTCTAAAAATAATATGTTAAAAGCCTAAAGCAGTAAAATGAATGTCGCGCTTAAACGGTAAGAAGAGGGAAATTGTTATGTGTGTTACGTTGGGAATACTGAATGTGGTATTTCACACTTACCGCGTATTGGTTCTGTGCGGAAAACAAGCAAATACGCACGATCTCGCACAAACATTATGTATCGGTCATTTAATACCAAAGTGAAGAAGTTCAGTTTCCTTATAATACAGAACGAAATCCAAACTATTAGGTGGTGTTATGGTAGTAGAAGCAATTTTATTTTTCCTGGCAGAGTTAAGGCCATAAGGCCTTCTCTTCCACTCAACCAGCTTTCAATAATATACATGAAATACAAAATTATATGATAGATTACAAAACAACGCAAAAGAAGGTACCTTAGAGATTACATATACCAAGATCAGTTACATAATACAAGGAGAATATAAAATAAAGTAGAAAATTGCATATAATCAAAATCAGTTACATAACACAAGGGTAATATACAGAGTGATTCACGAGGATTTACCGTCCTTTACGGAGCTTATTTCCGAAGAGGGATATCCTGAAAAATGATGTTTTTGCTCCGAAACCGCAGGATCTGCATCAGTTGCGACAGATGATCGAACAGTCATTCGTGAAAATCTAAGTAAGTCGTGAGTTATGTTTTGTTATCTGTAAATCAGTGACTAAACGTTGTGAATCGTGTATCGAGAAACATGGCCTCCATTTGGATCGAAATCTGTAAAGGAATGTGTAGTCAAATGTAAATTGAATGTATTTAAATGTAAGGCAGTGTTTGGGGAAAGCGACGTTTAACCCATCCTGTATTTGTAAGAATATTGTCAGAAAATCGAGTGAGATATTTGCAACAACTTTTGTACATAATACTTTGTGAAATGAATACATAAAAAGTTATTATTAGACAGTGGATGCGGGATGACTTAAGGAAACGTGAAGTTGTTTCGTATAAGAGTATATGGCACGTGCCGTGCCGTTCTTTTGTGTACCTGGCGAGTACAGCAGCGTTCAAAACGAAGGAACCTCAATCCCATTATAGTAACATTGCAACGCAATGTGTGCAGTTGTGTTATCCTGCTCAAGTATTTAGTACGCGTTGAATAGTAATAATGTAATATAATATATAATATAATATAATATAATATAATATAATTATTACTATTATCATTATTATTATTATTATTATTATTATTATTATCAATAATTCTTATTTTTTATACTTTGTATGTCTCATTTATTTTGACCTGCTGTTCACATTTTATTATGCTTTTTCCTTTCCTTCTGTATGTTATAAATTGTGTCTGATTTCTACTTACTTGTTGTTTACATTACATTATTATTATTATTATTATTATTATTATTATTATTATTTTATTCAGTTTTGTATGTAAAATTGTAGTGTACTTTGTAAATTTGTAGTGTTTTTTGTAACGCAGTTTTATTCCTGGTTGAGTGTTAGAGAAGGCCGTATGGCCTTAACTCTGCCAAGTTAAATAAATCATTATTATTATTATTTTTATTATTATTATTAACAGTGTTGTGCTGATCCATTCATAATGGCAAAACGTTAAATTCGCTCAGAGATACGAAATGCAATTAAGAATTATGAGAGTGACATTTTATGTATTAACGAAGACAATATCGTGTGTAATGTATGTAAAATTGAAATAAAAACCAGAACAACTCAGGCTATAGAGAAACATTGCAACAGTACATCGCACAGGAAATGCGTTGAAATGAAATCTGAGGAATCATCATCATCATCATCATCATCATCATCATCATCATCATCATCATCATTTAGTTGTGCGGGTCTAACGACACGTGCAACATGATGCTCAGTACAAATATTCCTCTAAAGAAATTGAGTGATCCCCTTTTTAGAGGTTTCTTCAGAAATTCTCTCGATACAAAAACTGTTTAAGCGATAGGCGAAGACGATTCAGCTTCGACAACTAACGAGAATATATCGTCGTTTACTGCAACGCTGGTAATTCCATCAATGATGACGAGGACTGAACCTTGCCAGGTATGTACTACAGTACGTTATTTTTATTTTCCTTCTGACTGTACGGAGATACAGTAGCATGTTGACGTCATCTGTTTACGTTTAAAACCTGTTGAGCCAATGGACTGAATGAAAAAAAATTTAACATATAGTGAATGTGCACCTACATTCAACGATAAGTCATCCCGCATTCACTGTCTAGTTATTAGCAATAATCCATAGGCTACTTAATTAAAGCTCTGAATATATTTTAACACCGAAATCCCTGATGCGGATCTAAACATTCTGATAATAGGTATACCTTAACTAGTGGCTTGTGCAGCAAATACTGCAACTAAGTTCATTAGACGTTTAAATAAACATTTTTCAGATTTATTTTCAATGAAGAATACCAGACATTCGGAAAGTTATTTGCTTCCATAACAATGAAAGATACTCTCTCTCAAGCCAATACTGAAGAGAACTACGCATATAAATATCTACACCACACCGCCATTAAATATATGAAAAAGACCCAACCCCACTTGATTAATAACTATAAAAATATTTGATTTTTAATAATACTATTATCTTACGTAAGTTTTATAGCTTTCAGCAACATATACTATATACTGTATACTATATAGCCGCCAATCAGTAAAATATAGAAATCAAAATCTAATTTAAGTTATTCTCTACATCTACTTATATAACCCCAAAACGTTTCACTTTCGTATCATAAATATAGCATTAATATGTATAATTAATGAAAAATAGTCACATCATGACATTAACTACAATAATATTTCATTTCTAATGGTAATAATGTCATCAAAACACCTCAAGTTATGTAGTTTTTAATATCTAATACACAGCTGTACCCAGAAAATTACACACCTGTAAATTATTTTTAGTAAGTTAAGCTTTTAATAACCAATTTAATTTGAGCTATACATATGTCAGCATTCTTGAAGATCATGGCCTTCGTGTAATATTGTTTACTGTAGTATGTGTTTTGTTTTATTCTGAAATGCAACACGGCCGACTTGATGCTCGCTTCGCTTCTCCTTTACAAAAAAGCGAAGGGAATATCAAGTCGGCAGTGAATGCTATTAGGTAGTTCTCAAAACTGACGACAGATGGATTTTGGAAAATAGGAAAATTATGTTTAAAAATTGACATTTCACTGAAAACTACTATTTTTCCGAAAAACTTTGAGTTCCAAGCTTCAAAATGAGGGGTCATTTATTAAAAACCGTCCGGCCGTTTTCCCGTAATTTCCATTACCAGTTCAAATGATATATATAGATAAATGTATTACTTCAATAAACAAATGAATGTGTAATCTGGTACAGCTTCTATACAATTATCTTACGTATCTTAGCAACTTACACTGATACAGATTCTACTCATTCAATCATACTCCCAGTGCGTTATGATAAAGTAAACATCACATATTTCATATGCTTCGCTTCAGATACTTGCGTAACAGTCCCATATTTATATCAAGGCAGAAGAAAAATACACGAATAAATCTGTTAACTAGGCAGGCTGCGTTACGTAAAACCGTTTCTAGACGTTGAAGTAGCCCTCATATTTGTTTATTCTCAAACAGTGAGTTATACAACACCTGCACATGCAGGTGGCGGGCGGGCTACAGTGAATAATAAACCAGACTCAGCCTCCAATGTATGCAACACACAACACAGCCCATTACACACCAAAGGAATGATGCAAAATGAGCTAAACTTCAAAACTCTGGTAAAAATGAGTTGATCTGGTAGATTTTCACATCTGCTTTCGGTGTAATTTTAATCATTACATAAAAAATTATGAAAATATAGGAAAGTACTTTGAATATAATGGAAATTAAATTGACGATCCTTTTTTTTTTTCTTCTGCAAAATCTTTTTAAAAACACATAGCGAATTTTGGGGGTGCAGCGAAGATTAAATAAATAAATAAATACATAAATACATAAATAAATACACAAATAAATAAGTAAATAAATAAATAAGTAAGTAAGTAAATAAGTAAGTAAATAAATAAATAAGTAAATAAATAAACAAATAAATAAATAACTAAAAATAAGTAAATAAATAAATAAGTAAATAAACAACTAAATAAATAACTAAATAAATAAATAAATAAGTAAAAAAATAAATAAGTAAGTAAATAAGTAAATACATAAATAAATAAGTAAATAAGGAAGTAATTAAGTAAATAAGTAAATAAATCAATAAATAAGTAAGTGAATAAATAAATAAGTAAATAAATAATTAAATAAATAAATAAGTAAATAAATTAATAAATAAATACATACATAAATAAGTACATAAATACATAAATAAATAAATAAATAAATAAAATAAGATATGTGCTACTTTAGACATAGGTTATATGAAGAATTTGGAGTTAAATATCTTTTTTATTTGTAATAATGGATAAAATTAAAACAAAACCAGTGTATTATAACAGCCTTCTGTGTGAACTATTGTAATGCAACTACAGGGCTATTCTGATACATATGCTTTACCTGCAGACTTACTAAAAGCTACCAATAACTAAAAAAGTATTTAAAATAGACTTAAGGATTTTACTAATAGACGGTAGTATATTATGCACACTATTTAAAAGGTGTAACTGATGTTTTGTTATTTGGAGTGTTGTATCAGTGAAGAAGACATATTGTGTCAGTGGAGTGTGTTATGTCAGTAAATTGTGTTTGAGGTTTTATAATTTATAGTGGTAGTGCAAAATATTTGAATAGGGAAATGTTTTTGAAGTGTTAGTGAAATCGGGATAGTGTCAGTGAAATGTGTCGTAGTTCCAGTGCAGTGAGTGAGTTAACAGCGGATACTTGTTCATGTATGGACATGTCATACTCGTGGGCTTTAGTTAGAACTTAGGGTTAAGATACAAACTTGATTTACTTTAAATGGTATCTTAAGTAATCGTGTTTCATTTAATTCAGGATGCTCATTATTATTATTATTATTATTATTATTATTATTATTATTATTATGTTATTATTTATTAGTATTATTAGCATATTATTAGTATTATTATTAATTTATTATTAATTATCATTAATCGGTGTAAATAGTTACCACTGCCACCGGGTATTTACCCATTTGCAGTGTGAATAAATACATACAAATATACATACATACATTACATACATACATAACCTTACTTACATACATACATACAGTACTATAAATCTGGCCATATTATACAGAACAATGAAGTGAGGACGCTTAATGTATCCCCTGTAAAAGTTCGGTTGAAATCACATAAAAATTGATTGAGATTTAACAAACTTTTATAATGACATCTTTTTCCCATAAATATTTATCGGTAAACAATTTACTGAACTTTAACACTTATTGACAGTTCTATAAAATGGCTCTATGTCCAAATAATTTTTTTGTGTGTAAGATAATAGATTGAGAAAATTATGATACAGTTTGTATTGCTAAAATAAATTAAAATACCTTTTCAAATAATGATGAATGCATTTTCCAAACTTGTGTTTAAATTTTATCGGTAAGAAAAATGATAATTAAGCTAATATTGTTAGGTAAATACGTAAAAATAAGTATGTCTGTGACATACTGCCTTGTAGGTTCAAACATACCAATTGAAACATCCCTCAAGAGCTGAGAAATTATGAAATATCCCTCAAGAGATAATAAATTAATTTAAGTTAGAAAATTGATCAATTTGATCAATTTCTTTCATTCTAAACATAATATATTAATAGCCCTTCTAGCATATCATAATATCCCTTCTCATTCCTACACTAATTTCTGCTACATTGCTGAACATTCACAGTTTTTCTTTACATAAAAATGAAGCCGACACTATTCCGAGTAAAAGAAAAATTTTAAAATTATTCTATCTTTATTCATTGAACAGCAATAACAGAAGTAATCGAATATCACGTCACAATTTCTTCAAGAAACAAAACTGCCTTTCCTCTTAATATATTCATGAGGTTGATAATGAATTTTTTAAACTTTGTTCAATATTACTCTTTAAACAGCATAACATGTACTTCCATAATCACAGTTTTAAACATTTTCAAACTGAGCCTTTGATACATTTTGAAGTCTGTATCAAATTAGCCCGAATTTTTTGCTGTACCATATTAGCCTTACTTGACCCTATTATGTATGTATGTATGTATGTATGTATGTATGTATGTATGTATGTATGTATGTATGTATGTATGTATGTATGTATGTATGTATGTATGCATGTATGTATGTATGCATGTATGTATGTATGTATGTATGTATGCATGTATTTATTTACACTGCAAGTGGACAAGCACCCGGTGGCAGTGGTATACACAATATAAACAATACACAATGAAATTACAATACACAATACAATTAGACACACAATACAATTTAACACAATAATTACAATTCATAATGAATCATAAAATAACCTAATTTTACAATAAAACCTACATATGTATAGGCCCTACATAAGTTTCAATACTCAAACTCTCATCTCACTCACTGTAGTGGCACTATGACGCATTTCACTGACACTATAGAACACATTTCATTGACGCTATAAATTATCACTGATCGGAACTATTCACTGCACTGTAAAACCATAACTTCACTGGCTCACCTCGCTTCACTGATACAACAGTTCAAATAAGACAGATAATTACACACTTATGCATACTTATAAACAGAGCTACATTTAAGCTAAACATTTCTAGTCTAAGGCCCTCTTACACGCTATTTTTAAATAATTTACAATTCAAACCAAGGGAGTAACTCGTCAGGCTAAATAAATACATGTCACCTTAAAAAAAATAAATGTTAAATGTCACCTTAATTTTAATTTTCACTTTATACACAACTTTTTAAGTTATTCTTGAATCTCCTTAAGGAAGGACAGCCCTCAAAGACCGCTGCAGGTAGGTCATTCCAATCATTTATAGTTATATTTAAAAATGAGAATTTACCTACATCCGTTTTCTGTTTCCTACATTTGATTTTAAAATCATGATCGTTCCTACCATAGTACGTTGGCTTTTCTAACCGAGCCGTTATGTCTACCCATGCTTTCTGATCTAGATGTGCTCTATACAATGATGTTATTCTAGTTTTCCTACGTCTGTTTTCCAAAGTTTACCTATTTAAGTTCTTTTATCGTATAGTTTTCATCTTCTCTTTTACCTTTAACAAATTTCGCTGCCCTATACTGTATTATCTAACAACAAAATCCCCGTAACGTTTTCTTCTACCACTGTTTACTGTTACAAGGAAATAAATTTCATACCATAACAAGAGGTGTATGTCATGCTGATTCATAGGGGACGGAACCCACGGTACCTTGAAAATGAATCATCTTACGAAGCCGCTGTATTACTAAATGATTAAAAAACAAGCATTCAACCACAAAGGCTTTTATGTTCCAGATTAAATCTCTAAGAGATCTCCGTCACTCTTCTGTTGTCGTTTAGTTCGAGGTTATTTCCGTTAGGATGGGATTTCCCCGAGAAGCAATTGTTATATTTTGTAACATTTAAGATCCTGGCTCAAGCCACTAATCTACTTAAGATTTTAATTGCAATGTCTCGCAGGAAAGGAAATAATTCCAAGGTAATGGCGTAGTATACTGACGCCCAACAGGCGCCGCGCGGACTACTATAGGTTTAGTTCTCACCCACACAGGAAACATGAGTGAACTGAGAAAGTCAAATCATTTAGTTACTAGAAATAAGATTTTTTAAAAATCTACGGAGTTAGGTGGAAATCTTTCGATAATTTTCCAAATACATTTTATTGGCACAAGTGACTATCAACATAACTTCTAGCCTAAATCATGTAAGAAAAAAGGACAACATACAAAACTATACTAAATTTCTAGGACTTTTTACAGATTACAGTGAAACATGGGAAAAACAAGGGTAGAGTAGAATAAATCGCACCGCTTCCTGAATGGTACTACTGCTAGTTTAAAACAAGTTACTGTAGTAGTGTAGCATCTAGTGGTATTGTTACAATCTACCATATGAACTTCCACCATGTCATTTGATTTCTGCCACTTCTTTGTGTCAGCAGCGTGGTGATAATGTACCTAATATAATCGCTCAGGTGGATGTATATGTAGCTAACATTTTGTAACTAAATAACGGATTTGTATGCAAAGGAATCCATAATCTTAAGATGTTATTGGTTTAAAGAAATATTAAAGAACATTTAACTTAGCAGGATTTTCGAACATGTGGTGATTATAGGCTAGAATGAAGGAAATAATAACTTATGACGTAAGTTTCTCAATTCGCACCACTCTGTAGGTGCCTAATTCGCACCGTTGCGATATGAGCAACTGTAGCAATTCTAGCCGTACAAAAGAAGGCCCCAATATTGTAATTGAACGAGGAATGCATCAGGTGAGTGTAATATCAAGTGGTGAAAAGGGCGTTAATACAACAAGTGTGTGTTGTACAAGCGCACCAGGTATTTTGTGCCACCTGTGATAATTTTTAAAGGTCAAACAGTGCATCCTTCATTATCAGCTGGTGCTCCTCCAGGATCGTTATTTGTCACTCTAACCTGCCATAGAAAAAAGAGCTGCTTCTGTTATGTCCACCTATACGACCCATTCCAAAAATTTAGAAGCTAGATTATCTCGGGAAAATGGTGTGCTCCTGTTTCAGCTTCTTCGTCATAATACTCATAGGCCCAGCGTTTAGATGTTTCTATCTTCAAACCATTTCAGACAGCTATATCATGAAGCAGTTCTTAGGAGGCTTCGAGATAATCGCGGAGAAAAGGTGACGCAGTTTATAGTCTGAACTGCCTGGTGAAGCACATGGCAAATGTGTAACAAAAAAAAAAAAAACGCATTCAGGAAGTTTAAATGTTAGGTAATTTATGCTCTATTTTTTCAATTTCATTTGAAGATGCGTTACTCTCTTTCATTAATTTTAATAAACTTGTAATTTGTATTTATTACATTATTTATTCAAATACTCAATATGTTCAATATTAAAAGCTTTCCTTCACCCTGTTCCCTGCAGTTAAAGAGGTGCGATTTAAGAAACCGCAGGTGCTATTTAGGAAATTAGTTGCCTAAATGGCACCACTGACAAGTGTTTTGAAAATGTCACTTTAATTAAAAAATATTAAATCAAATTCAAGGATTCCTTTTTACATGAAAGGAAAATGTTCTGGGAATGTATCTCTATAAAGGAATGCAGAAAATAAAAAATGTATTATTCAATAAAAATTATAAATGCTAAAGTGGTGCGATATAGGCAACCTTACCCTATCGAATATATTTGCACAAAATTATCAAGAGTTATATAGGCTACTATACAAATTCTAGACTATACAAAAGTTCTTGATTAAAAAAAAATAACTACAGTGAAACCTGTCTAAAGCGGCCATCTGAAGTTACCTTGTAAAATGGCCGTTTTATCAGGTGGCCGCTTGATTAAGGTTGCGGTTTTTATGAATCAGCATGAAAATACTGAATTTCATTGACTTTTTAGTACTGTGCGCGTACAACAATCGTGCATATTAATGTCAGCCTCTTCCATTCTTGCAACTAGCCTTTTCAAAACTCAATTTCTTCGCCCTCGCACACTTGAACCATTGGTAAACGAAATCATTCACATTACTAAACACAGATTCTGTCTTCTTTTTTTGGCGACCATACATATTTTCCTACCATTCTTTTAATATTTTATCTTAATTATACCGTGTATTTGTGTCCTTCCACATTTCAATATTTCTGCAATTTTTCTGGCAGATGTTCCTTTCTCACTTTCTTCAATCATTTTTCGTTTCACCTCTAAACTTAATAGGATCACTCTAGATTTATTGTTAGACATGATTTCTCTCTAAAACTAACGTCACGGTTCCTCTGAATCAACTGAATGAAAAGAAGAAAAATTCGTAAAAGCTGGTCCAAATAGAAAAAGATGGAAGGAGGAGAAAAAAAAATTAAAAAAATTCGAATGGTTAACTACTGACCTAAAACATACTGTGACATTTTCGATAGAAAACGTCCGTGTTTCAAACCTTCAAAAATAAGTAAGAATTTATAGCTGTGCAGGGTTGGAGTGGAAAGTGACAAAAGAGTCATAAAACAGTAACCGACTAACCCCAAGATATGGAGGGTGTACTGTTGTACACTTAGCTATTGTCCTCGTGATATTGGTGTCTGTCCCCTAACCATCGAAAAAATAGGTCACACAGTATCCGTGAAAAAATTTTTTCTTGGACAGTGACTGTTATAGTCAGGTTCCAATCCAAACAGACCCCGGCCACTGGCCGAAGCATGAGGTGTCCGCTAAATAAAGAGACAATCTGTATTGATCTTATGGCAAATCCAATTGGTTCCAGAAAAAAATTGGCCTTTTGGCCAGGTGGCCGTTTAAATGAAGTGACCGCAAAGGCAGGTTTCACTGTATTAGGTTTTCAAGAAATATTAAAATTGTATTGTGATAGTACAGATAGAGCAGATGTATACGGGGCAGTCAATAAGTTTCCGCACTATCCTGAATGTAGGCAACACACAGAACATAGGAAACAGATAACTTTTCTAGAATCAGGGAAACGTCTGGAATCTACACTAAATAAATCACTTTAAAGGCAGAGAAGAAGACTAGCCACAAGGGGTATATGGGAAGATTCTGGAAAAATCTCAATAGGTTTTTGACATGTTTGCACAAAATCACTGTAGAAACTCAGTTGCTAAAGACAATCTGACACTGTTTGATAGACCGACTCCTTACAGATTAGAACATATTAAGACACTGGAAAAGATTAAAAAACGTGCTCTCAAGTGTTGTAATAATTCACCATTAAAATGAGACACACTCACGGACCGGAGAACGCGAATTCGATTATGCGCAATGTTCAAAACATACAGAGGTGAGCCTGCCTGGAGAGAAATAAAAATAGATTGCAGCCGTCAAATTACTCTTCAAGGAACGACCACCCATATAAATTGAGGGAAAGAAGACAGAGGACGGACACTGGAAAGTTTTCTTTTCTCAATCGTACTATCAAGGACTGGAATGCTTTACTTGCAGACTTACTAAAGGCTTTACCAATAACAAAAAACATATTTAAAAATAGGCTTAAGGACTTTACTAATAGACGGTAGTATATTATACACACTATTTAAAGGGTGTAATTGATACCTTGTTATTTGAAGTGTTCTATCAGTGAGGAAGTGTGTAGTGTCAGTGAAGTCTATTGTGTAAGTGAAGTGTGTTGGTGTCAGTGAAGTGGCTGTGCAAAGTATTCGAACAGTGAAATGGTTAGAAGTGTTAATGAGATCAGTTAGAATCAGTGCAGTGAGTGAGTTGACAGCGAAATAAGCGTAGTGGCGGGAGGTGCTTCTGCAATATGAACCTGTCAGACTTGTGGGTCTTATTAATAAGTATTTAATGAATTTCAATCTTAAGGCATATAAACTTGCAGATGTTTATTTGCTATTTAATAACAATATATGAACGTTTTCGCCGTTTAGGGCATCTTCAGATATAACAAAACATATTATCTGGACCTATAATAGTATATTATGCAAATAACAAGGAAAATAGAGAACAATATATGTGATACATGAAATTCATGAGCTTTATGTAGATATAACATGATACAGGATGAATATTGAGATAATCTTTGAATTTGAACTTAGACTGGACGAATGTTTTATTTTATACATATAGCTCATGTTACAATTAATATACAATGTTTAAAATTTGTCAATGATGTTATTTTTAAAATTTACAATGATGATAATAAAATATTTAAAGTAATCATGGCTGAAAGTTGTCGTAAGTTACAAGATAGTATGCGTAGTTAATGTTCGTGTGTATTGTAATTATTTCACTTAGAGAGGCCGTTGGCATTTGAATGAATGTTGTTTGACGTTGATGACTACTTTACAATTGATATACAGTGATTAAATTAGTCAATGTTAAAATTTAAATTTTATAATGAAGATAATAAAATATTTAGAGTAATCATGGCTGAGAATTGTCGTAAGTTCAAGATAGTTTTCGTAGTTTATGTTGTATGTTTTGTAATTGTTTCACTTAGAGGTCATTGACTTTGAAATGGCTACTCTGATGTGATGACATCCTATTACGTGTTCTCAGGTTTATTGAAGTGTATAAATGAAGAAGCTCTATAAATTTGTATGTACTGGTGTTGGTGTGTTGGAGGCATATTGATATATTAAAATGAATTGTAAATTGTGGGTCTTAGCTCGAGCTTAGGGTTAAGATGCAAATTAGATTTACTTTAAATGTTATTTTAAGTGACCATGCTGCAGTTTAATTTAGGATGCTCCTTGTTATTATTATTTTATTATTATTATTATATTATTATTCTTATTATTAATTATTGTTTTTTATTAGTTGTGTTTATTATTAATTGTCATTATTGAGTGTAATTATGAGAGAGAGATGGAACGGAGAATGATGAGAGAGAGATGGAACGGAGAAAAATTCTCTCCGGCGCCGGGATTTGAACCCGGGTTTTCAGCTCTCCGTGCTGATGCTTTAACCACTAAGCCACGCCGGATACAATCCCGACACCGTTGAGAATCGTCTCAGATTAAGCTCCATCTCTTGGGTTCCCTCTGGTGGCCGCCCTCTGCACTACGTCATATATGTCTATGCACGCAGGACCGAAGTCCATACATGTGTTGAGGTGCACTCAGATGAGTGACTGGTTGGCCGGGGTCCGACGGTATGGGCGCCGTCTTTAAATCACAAAGTGATTTATTACGCATATCATATTTATTTTGATGTACCGAAGTACATATGATATTTCCATGCAGATATTCTGCTTTCTCAGATGATGAGATATATAAAATATAAATATGAGTGTAATTAGTTACGACTGCCATCGGGTATATACCCATTTGCAGTGTGAATACATACATACATACATACATACATACATACATACATACATACATACATACATACATACATACATACATACATACATACATACATACATACATACATACATACATACATGGAGGTAATGATCTTCAGTGACGCGCGCATATATGTTTAATGGTATAATAAATACAAGTGCAGTTCGGAAATAAATTGATTGTACCTTGCATATTAAGCATATCAATTTTTATTTGAAATGGACCTATAGATTCTGAGCATAAAAATGTTGATTTACAGTAAAATTATACTAGCGAAAGGTGTACCTACCCCCATAAATAATATTAAATGGTTGTTTCTGTCTTCTGGTCCGTGTCTCAACACTAAAATTTCATCGTGAGCCTTGAAGGAAATTGGGAATTGTTGCTATAAATTCACGAACAACTCAAGACAATGAAGGAACTAACCGTTCTCTGAGATTTTGTACGTAACCGCACCCAATACTTTGTGGAACGACAGGTGCATTCCAAGAAAGTGTCGATGTCTCAGACTATCTGTCTCCCGAGTTACGTAACTCTCTCCGACCTTTAACTTGAACAGCCAGCAGAGCGTAAATCATCCAATTCAGTTTCTCCGTGAGTGAAGCAAAGAGAGAGAGGGGGAGGTCGCGGTTGTGAAGGAGTGGTTTCTGTTCTTGACCAGAATCCATCCAGCACGTTGCTAGCTGCCTTTGAATAAATTGTTTTTAGATAGTCTGGAATGTGTCACAAGGAGAAGTATCACACGAAACAGCGTAATGTAAGAGTCATTACCGGGGATTTCGGAAACTGAAGTAATAGGTGAAGGTTACAACGAACAAACGGTGTAAGGTTCGTGGAACAGGGATGATTGAGTGGTTCGGCGATTCCAAGAAAAGATCCAGTTACTGCAGTTCCCACAACCGAATTAGAGACCATTAGGTGCAACTAAATATAAGAACTATATCGAAATTGTTGGTCAAAATAATTGAAAATGTTTCCACTGAATATCCACGGAATTAGTTATTGGTGTGCTCCATGAATCTGTTGTATTGTATTGTATATTTATTAACATTCCATGATATTCATACATTGCTTTACAGTTAGAATATGGAACAAGTCAAAAAACTTAATACTATTATAAAGTCTTAATTTATAGTCACATTCTAGATGAAATATATATGTACAGACGAGATTTACAATATATAGTCTACTAGTACAACACATAGTTTTAGTATCAATTTCATGAAGTGTTATTGAATGTCATGAATTCACCTACAGAATAGAAGGCGTGAGAAATTAGGTACTTCTTTAATTTGGCCTTAAATAATTTTATGCTTAGATTTTCATATTTTATATCGTTAGGGAGGCTATTAAAAATTTTTACTGCCATATAACGCACACCTTTTTGATAGCACTTGCCGATGGAGTATGAAAGTCATTTTTTGACGTGTATTTATGCTATGAACTGTTGAATTAGTTACAAAGTTTTCACGATTATATACGAGGAAGACTATTAATGAAAAGATATACTGACAAGCCATGGGCATTATTTTTAGTTTTTTGAAAATAGTCCTACACGATTCCCTAGATTTGGCACCTACTATTATTCTAATTACTCTTTTTTGTAATAGAAATATACTGTTACTATCTGTGGAATTTCCCCATAATATTATTCCAAAACTCATTACCGAGTGGAAGTATGCAAAGTATATTGTTTTTAAGATATTGATATTTACTATCTTTTGCATAGATCTAACAGCAAAACAAGCTGAATTTAGTTTGGGGGTAATTTCTTTAATATGATTTTTCCAATTTAACACATTATCGATTTTTAAGCCAAGAAATTTGGTTGTCGTTGTTTCTAATAGGGATATGTTGTTAATTATTGCGCTAGAAATTTGCGAGGTTGAATTTGGACAGGATTTAAATTGAATTATGTTAGTTTTGTTACAATTTAATACCAATTTATTGACTGAGAACCAGTCACATATTGTTCTTTCATAGTCCTTTATTTTTTCTCATTTTTTAATGACTTAGGCCTACAGCATTATATTGACTATTATTGCTTAGTATTAGGTGACATTTCTTAGGAAAGGATTGAAGAATAAAAAATGACTTTCTTTTTCCTCAAGAGCCAGATATTGCATCTGTATCCGAGTGTGATATTTTGATGATTTTACCACAACCTACTTACTTAGCAAAAACCAAACATCGCAATGCTTGCATGAAAGTTGAAGTGGACCTAAGCTGCATCTTTGAACACCGATCGTAAGTGAATCATATTTTATTACCGTATTGGTTGTATTACACAGTACATATTCATGTTTCAATTCAACACTATTGTTGTGTTCATTTTTATCCTATTACAAATGTTTCTTCTCTAATTATTTTACGTTATGGTAGACTTAAAATAGGTTGTGATAATAAAGATGCATGGTCATATCTATAGTACCGTACCTAATTAAATGTTTCAGTTGAAATTTCGAAGTTGGTTAACCTGTGTTTATGTTGGCTGCCTTGTACTCATGAGAGAACGCCATTAGTCAATTATATACAAATAACATCAAAGTGCGTAATGTCGACTTTACATATCGTTATTGACATGCATATCGATATGCATAGTCGTCTACGTTCTCGGTTTATTGTGAATCAAAAAATTTTCATATTCACGTCCTCTGCTTCTCGATTTCATTCTGGTTCTCGTTCCTGGTTTATTGTGAACCAGCCTTAAAGGCTGGTTCACAATAAACCGGGAACGAAAACGGCAACAAGAACGAGAAAGGAAATATTATTAAAATAAATGTATTTAAATCTGAGGATTCATAATTAACTATTGTGAACGCTCACATTTAAATACATATATTTTATCATTATTTCCGTTCTCGTTCTCGTTGCGTTTCCGTTCCCGGTTTATTGTGAACCAGCCTTTAGATTCATTACCGGGGATTTCGGAAACTGAAGTAATAGGTGAAGGTTACAATGAAAAAACAGTGTAAACTTCTTGGAATAGGGATTATTGAGTGGTTCCAAGAAAAGATATAGTTACTGCAGTTCCCACAACAGAATTAGAGACCATTATATGCAACTAAATAGAAGCAATATATCGAATTTGTTCGTCAAAATAAATGAAAACATCGATGGTCCAGTTCAAAAGTGCGACACGACAACTCAAAAATTGCCATTTTTTAGTTATTCATACTACCGAAAGCCCCTTTCGGAGCTCTTTCTGATTCAGTATTGAGATAAGTCATATTTACAACCAAAAAGAAAAACTAAATAAACTGCTTTAGAAGTAATTATAACTATGGACTTTACTAATTCATTATTAGTACATTTCGAAATCTATTAATAATGAACTGGAAGATTGTGATAAACTCATCCTAAATACTGACTCATTTCTAATTGCTGTGGTTATGAACCAGAACTCTGTTCCTTTCTAGGTGATTTATTTGAAACTTTCAACTGAAGATATCTCAAAACTTATTATTTTTTTTTGTTGTCGCACTTTTGAACTAGACGATCAATATTTCCAGTGAATAACCACGGAATAAGTTATTGGTGGTGCTTCAGGAAACTGTCCTTTCATAGTCCTTTATTTTTTTCTCATTTTTCTTAATGACTTACAGCACTATATTGATTTTGATTGCTTAGTAATGTCCCAGATCACATATAGATTGCTCATTCCTATGTTAAAATCGGTTACACTTTGAAGAGAACAACCGCCAGGATCGCCACCCGTCCGACGTAAATGAACACGAGATGGCAGTACACTCGCTAATGCAATTCAAATGGTAGTTATGACGTGACTCCTTATGTAACAACTAGATGGCAGCATAGTAAACCTGACAAAAGTTGTTACCACCATAACCTATAACGCCGAGCAATCTGGGTATATATAATCTAGGGTAATGTGTGTTGATAATTAGGCCGCGGAACTTCATGCAATTTTATGCTTTTATTGCTATGGCATATTGAAAATGTAAAAGTGGATCTTAGTCGGTCATAGCCTTCACATTCGAATGAAGTCAACTTTGTTTTGCATAAATGTATATTTCCAAGATTTTTCCCTTTTAAATGCATATATATTTTTATTTTGCATAGTTGAATGCATATATATTGGAGAAAAATGGGAGCATAAGGATACAGTACATCAGTTATTCATAGATTTTAAAAAGGCAAATGACTCTGTTAAGAGAGAAGTTTTATATGATATTGTTATTGAATTTGGTATTCTCAAGAAACTAGTTCGATTAATTAAAAATGTGTCTCAGTGAAACGTACAGCAGAGTTCGTATAGGCCAGTTTCTGTCGGATGCTTTTCCAATTCACTGTGGGCTAAAGCAAGGAGATGCACTATCACCTTTACTTTTTAACTTCGCTCTAGAATATGCCTATGGAATGAGATGATGAAGATGAATAATATATGAATCTAAATTTTTTTCTACAGGGAAGAGGAATGGAAATGAACCGTGGTACTGAAAATTCCAACTCGCCATTTGCCTAAATAACTGTGGAAAACTACGGAAAAACCACAGGTTGGTCGGTACGGTGATTTATTTTTGTTATTTTACTTGGTTATTTAACAACGCTGTATCAACTATGAGGTTATTTAGCGTCGATGGAATTGGTGATAGCGAGATGAGGCCGAGGATTCGCCATAGATTATCTGACATTTGCCTTATGGTTGGGGAAAACCTCGCAAAAACCCAAGCATGTAATCAGCCCAAGCTGGAATCGAACCCGCGCCCGAACGCAACTCCGGAACGCCAAGCAAGCGCCTTAGCCGAATGAGATACGCCGGTGGCTACGACATGTGTACTGGTGACCAAAAAGTCGAAGTGACCAAAACACCGAGTGATAAAATTGCAGTGACTAGGTGGTACCAAAGTCTACTATATACAGTCACGAAGCTTGAGTTTTGAGGGTGATAGAAACAATAGACTGTGACGGTTCTATTTTGCATTGCCTGTAATGAGGCGATATTAGCGATCCTAGTGGTGAGCAACTACCTAATGTTTGCATATTTACTACGTATTGAGCTTCGCGACTGTATATACTAGACTGTGGTGGCACAACGGCAGCAGTTTCGGTGACGAGAATACCGCTTCCCATTGAACGAGAGTATTTGATATAAATACCTCTATTACTAACCATGCAATTCTAAAAGTAGAAGAATTTGACCAACTAAATATTTTGAATAACACACTGTTTAAGAAAAACAATACTGAAAAATAATTATTTGAAGGATAATAAAAAAAAAAGAATACACGTGGAAATATCAGATAGGATTTGCAAATAAACCACATTGTTGTAAAAACAGACTATTCCTTTTATATGACATCATTCCATTCTCGGCCAATGAAATATAATGAAAATTTTTATTCCAACCAATGACAGTCATACATCCCGATAGTTTTTGCAACTCGATTTATCACTATCAATTTATCGCATGGTCGTTCTTTTGTTTAGTCAGTGTCGCCAACTGTTTCCTCATAAATCGATGAGCATGAATTCATTAATGTAACGATGAAGTACTGAATAAAGTGAGAAATGCTACTTCCACATCTACATCTTCGTCTTCTAATCCCATGTCAATTTTATCTAAAGAAAATGAAACTCCTTCATTCAGATTTGATAATTGCGCTTAAAAAAATTGTTCATTTAATTAATTAATGCATTAATCAGATTATTTGTAATTATATTATAAGACGTTTAAATTAAATTATGGTTTCAGCGATAATTTCTGCAACTCGATTTATCACTATCAATTTATCGCATGGTCGTTCTTCTGTTTAGTCAGTATCGCCAACTGTTTTCACGTAAATCTATGAGCATGAATCCATTATACTAAATAAAGTGCGAAATCCTACTTCCACATCTACATCTTCATCTTCTAATTCCATGTCCATTGTATCTAAAGAAAATGACACTCCTTCATAACAATTGCTCATTTAATTAATGTATTAATCTGGTTATTTGTAATTATACTATAAAATGTTTAAATTAAATTACGATTTCAGCAGATAATGAAAACGTATTTCTGTTATAATTACAAGAGAAAAGCGAAGTACGTGTAATTAACATTTTTAAATCTGTATTTCGCTTTCCTCAATTGCCATTACTGATTAACATTCAAGTTATTTATTGCAGTAATCGATATTCATCTATTTCGACTTCACAATGTCTGAATAGGTTAAGTATTCACCTAAATATACAATTATTAACATTTTGTGAGTGAATTTTAGGAATATATTATTTACATTTTTATTTTATTCACGAAATAGTCCTAACAAATAATGTCATTCGAGGTCTGAGATTACTATAGATAATTCCATAAAGACAAAATTTATCTGGGAAATCTCAGACCTCTTGTAGCATCACTGTAGAAAATGTAGACTAATTCGTCAGGAGAATGGAAGACTCATAAAAAGAGCAAGGGAAAGATTCATTTACAATATTAATTGGACAATTACAGCTAATTGCGGAACAACCCGAATTCTGTAGTTTAAATTCCTTCTGAAATAATGAAACTTTGCGCACATACGGTTTACAATTGAACTGTGAATGAAATGGTGTATTTCCGTCAATGTACCGTATATATAATATATACATAGGAAAGAATTCGATATTCTTTTGTATAGACAATGTCAGATATTGAAAAATAAAAATGAATGAATGAATGAATGAATGAATAAATAAATGAACAAATAAATAAATAAAACAAAATAAATAAAATAAATAAATAAATGAGTAAGTGAATGAATGAATAAATAGCCTAAATAAATAAATACATTAATTAATTAAATAGGCTATATAAAGAAAAATCGAAGTTAAAAAAAGTTACCAGTGTAGTATATCTATGGTGTTTGGTCAAAACATGACAACTCCAAGAAAGACCTTTTTGAGATAAAAGCATTTTTATTTTCACTTTTCATACACTAATCATAATTCTAATTTACATACAAATGTGAACGAAAATAACATAAAATTAGATGGAGATATCACGGCTATACCAAACGAAAGAAAACTGTTTTTATGTAGGCTGCGCTTTCAGCCCAACAATTCCATTTTTGGAATTATCATATTCTGACCAAACACCACAGATATTAGCCAGAGAAATAGTAATGCACCATATCATTTTAGATAGTCTTAACTCCATACTCAACTTTGGAAAAAGTGATTTTCTATGTCAGACGCATAGATAAATTGTTACTAGAAGTAATAATTATTTATAAATAAGTACATTTTTCCGCATATATTTTGTCAATATAAAAAAACAAGGCCACGTATTTTAGAAATGTTTAGGCTTACATCATTTAAATTTTTCAATACGATACGATACAAATTATATGTCAGGAAATTGAGTAACTAGTCCTCTTAAATCACCACTCCTTTCTGTAGATTCTTAATTGGATGTTAAAACGCAATCACCTGCAAAAAAAAAGTGTTTTTTTTTTTCTGTTTGTTAGTGCGATAAAGTTTTTCTTTAATTTTGAGATAAAGGGACAGATGCTTCTCACCCCATGATCGATTGATCATTCCCTGTTGCCTGTTTTCCGTGACATTTATTTTTTATTTGAAGATGGGAAACTGAAATTCGCAACTCTAAAAATGTATGTTACAACGTTACATTATTTCGAGTTGTAAACAAACAGGCCTATACTTTACCATATATATGCGTATGTGTGCGTAAGTGTGTATATATATGTACTCTGTCGACAGCGACAAATGGCAAACTAGTTAAACCCATTTATTTATTTATTTATTTATTTATTTATTTATTTATTCATTTATTTATTTATTTATTTATTTATTTATTTATTTATTTATTTATTTATTTATTTATTTTATTCTGGTGTAGTTAAGGCCATTAGGTCCTCTCTTCCACAACTCCAGGAATACAAATACAATAATAGAAATAAACAGAAAAAAATACACTATATACAAAATAAAGCTACACAAGAAATAAAGAGAGAGAGAAAAAAAGTACTATAAACAAAGTAAAGCCACACAAAAAATATACACAGGTTGCAGTCACACAAACTTTAAATGAGTGATTAAGTATCATAATTAATTGTATCCTAACTAATTAACTAACATAAACAAGAAACTTGGAATTTTAATCTAGATTAAAAAAGAAAAAGAAAACAAAACACAAATCAATACTTCTAGCAATACCTAAAAACATTAAATAAGACAAAATTTTCCAATTTAATTTTGAATTGTGATAAAGTCCGGCAGTCCCTGATATCATTAGGTAACGAATTCCAGAGGCGAGGTATTTCTACAGTATAGGAAGATGAGTATAAAGACGTTCTATGATGAGGGGTAGAAAGAAGTGCTTGATGTCGGTTTCGAAAAGTTGTAAGAAATTGAAAGCGCGATGACAGATAATTTGGAGTAGAAGTGTGCATGATTCTAAACAGAAGAGGCAGTGAATGTATTGTTATTCGTTCCTTCAGACGCACCCATGAAAGTAACTGGAGGGAAGGTGTTATATGGTCAAATTTACGAGTATTGCAGATGAATCGTATGCACACATTATGAACACGTTGTAGTCTCTCAGCTAAGAGTGAACTTATATTAGTTAGCAAGGAATCGCAATAATCAAAATGGGGCATTACAAGCGTCTGAATAAGATTCTTTTTTTTTATTGCGTTATTTTACGACGCTGTATCAACATCTAGGTTATTTAGCATCTGAATGAAATGAAGGTGATAATGCCGGTGAAATGAGTCCGGGGTCCAGCACCGAAAGTTACCCAACATTTGCTCGTATTGGATTGAGGGAAAACCCCGGAAAAAGCCTCAACCAGGTAACTTGCCCCGACCGGGATTCGAACCCGGGCCACCTGGTTTCGCGGCCAGACGCGCTGACCGTTATTCCACAGGTGTGGACAAGATTCTTTTTTTAGACTAAGTGGTAGAAATTCTTTCATATGGAACAAGGATTGGAAGGCGGTAAAATAAATCCTACCTTCAACAAAATTTAGTATCCGGGAATTTTCCATAGATAAAACACGGCAGGACCGAGTATCATATTGTAATATATTATATTATCTCACATAACACTCATACGAACCCAAAACTCATGAAATTCTGTCTAAATAAATAAGATATACTTCTGCTTTAACATCTGTTTATCTCGAAAACTATTTATATCATGGACAAAAGACTCAATCTTGTTTGACAGCCGCTATATTAGCAGACAAGACCTGCAGAACACGTTTAAATCAAGGAGCACCTGCAACTGGGCGATACCTTCACATCCTATCGTACAAAAGAAGCAAAACAAACACTTACCGATCAGGTTCTTCGAAGGCAGCTATCCAAGCGTTGACACTTTTATCACAATTCCAAAATAGCAACAACTTTGCACAACACAACACAGTAACGTTTCTTCCGCTTTGTATCTGTAGGAAGCGATGTATTCAACACGTAGGCAATTGCACACAATTCACAAATTATTTCTGACGTCAAGACAGAATTGGTATCGTTCGTAAAAATGTCACTTTACACTTTATGTAACTGAGTAATGTGTATTTCATCACTTCAAACGTCACTTCCATGTTTTAACTCGTTAATTTTACACCATAAAAAGTACACTTCAGTCTTAGGTTAATGAAATATTACCATAAAAATAGCGCTGTAACAAATTACTGCAGTTTGTGGATAACCTCTTTGTATACGTAGCTATAAAGGAAGAAAAGTTTTTTTAGTTCAGTATTAACAATATGGTTTTAGAATCTCTCGTTGCTCCATGTAAGAAAAAATCTCTACCTTGGCCTTTTAACTAATGTTACATCACATGCTTAACATCTTCAAACGAAAGTGAAAGTTATCGGAATACTCAAAACAAATGAAACACTGGAGGGAAAAAAAAGAAAGAAAGAAAAGAGACAAGAGAAGATTAAAAGCCGAAGATATACAAAGTCGTTTTCCAATAATGCTGTTCTTGATAATTGTAAAATAAAAAAAAAACGATGTCAAAAATGTAAAGGCACCGACAAAAAGAGTAGGGATCTGTATAGTACTGCAATCAACCGGCAGGAAGGAATGTGTATAGTAGAATGCAAAATCATACTGGAAACTCAGGAGCTAAAAGGAACTGATGATAAAAACCGCCTACTTCATTCCCTTTCGTTTTCCGTCTCTGTCCTCATCCCCCCCACTCTATCCTATCCACCCCCACTCTTTTACTTATGTATGAAGTCTTCATTTAAGCTGCATCTTCCGCCTACATCCTCTCGCATGCGGTAAACAGACGTGGAGGTAACCTAGGCAACAAACCTGACGGTCAGTTCATAACCATCTGGGTAAGACCTTACACATTACATGAGTACACCAGTAAGGTTCAGTTTTTAAAATAAGAAGAAGCTAGGGAAGAAAAAAAACAGTCCTGTAGTTGCTGAATGGAATGTTGTGATTGGACGAGGAGCCCAGAAGTTCCATCAAGTTGCGTGGGATCCCATTGGTCGAGTCAGATCCAGAGAAGGTCGTTAGAAGTGTGTGGTTTCGTGCTTGTTGAGTCTACGAAACTTTGTCGGAAGCAAGCGAAGAGTCAGGATCGTCTCGTCCTACACACAGTGTTGTGTGAAGATGATATGCGTGTTGATTGTACGTTAATGCAGTCAGTTTTATATCCACATTTCGAAATGAATGTAAACAGTGAGTGAATCATGAAAATTGTGCTTGTAAAAGTGTCGAATTAATGAGTCACTTTTCATAGTGATTGACACAACATTTATGTTCCCACATCTATTTGTTATTTTTTCCATAAATGTGACAGACGTGTTTTGAAAATGCAGTGAAATTTAACAAAAAAAAATCTTCGCTTTTCTGAGAATACCTTTTGTGTCGTTGTTTAAGAAATAAAATTCAGTCATTCTTTTACTACGCTAGTTTGCTTACATACGACTTAAATTTATTAGTGATTTACGCCAAACCGGTAACTAATTTAATTAACCTATAGTTACTGCGCAATCGGTTGAGGTGATTATTATTTTAATCAAATAAATCCGTAATAGTTGCTGTAGTCAACATTACAAAGGAAATTTGTCAGTGAGAAGTAATGGGCAAATCTAAATTGATAAGAATGCAACAGAAAATAGGCGGAAATGCCAGAAGTCGATTACACAGAAACCATAATTAGTTACCGGTTTGGTAAACATTATCAATTTATTTATTTTCGTGGTGTTGGTAACAAGACAGTGAAATTTAAATCAACATGCAGTTAGTGTTTCGAGTTGAGTTGAGTTTCTTTTTTCGTAATGTGATGGCATACAGTGAGACATTTTTAGGTTTTATGTTTGAACCTGTCCTAAATATAAGAAAATTTATATTTAGTAACTACGTAAAGGCAAGGACAGGTTAGACCATTTTTTTTTAAAGAAAAGCTCTCGGTTAACAATACGAAGTATAAATAGGGTGAAGGTTGGTAATACTGTGGTACGAGTAATATTGTGATAGTTATTTTTGAGAATTTATTAGAATTTTACTGAGGGAGAGGAAGATCAGTTTTTCACGTCAACGTATTAAGGGAATGTTCGTGGACAAGTTTCTGCACAAAACCGGTCCTTCTCTCGCTCAGTAAAATTGTAACAAATTCTCAAAAATAACTATCATAATATTACTCATATCACAATATTACCAACCTTTACCCTAGATTAATAAATCGCGATTTTATATTTTCGATGTGTAACTTCTATTTTCGACCCACGTTAAGGCGATGAGCTACTGAAATTTCTAAAAATCAATAATTTTTTAGCTAGAGAGTTGGCAATTTTGCTGAATATGCATATCAATGTCATAATCACACATTGTAAATTTAAATATTTTTCTCATAGAAACTTTTGTAAAAATTAAACTTATTTTTTTAATTGTCTTAGTGACAATTATATTTCTAAAAAAAAATACATATTTATTTTTAAATCTATTTTTTTTCTTAAAGGTAACACTGCATATTGTGAAATGGAACATTAGTAATTCCCTACACTAATTTGTTAAAAAAATGTAATTTCTTCAATGTTCAAATTAAAAAAAATATATATTGCTTTACGAATAATTCTGTAGAAATAATACTATGCTAAGTACAGCCAATCAAATGCTGTATTTCACAACAGAGATATTAATGAATAATTATGCCAAGTTTCATCACTCTAGCTTTAACCACTGAGAAATAAAATGAATACTTGTCGTTGAAAATGTAGAAAATTTATTTTTTGAGATATTTAAATTTAAATTTTTGGTTACACATAACTCGTACATTAAAAAATTTCTACCAACTATATAAAAGTATACTCATATTTAAGATAAAATTTTCATGAAACTGTACATTTTACCGCGAAAATTAAAAAAATTATATATGAAATTTGTCAAAATTCGATTATTATTATTATTTTAGTGAATAGCAGTGAGACTTTACCTGCTTTGGTAATATCTGGTAACAGCTAGAAAGATTGAAAAGACGGCTACATTAGCCTTTTATGAACTGATCTTAGGTGAACACCACTATTTCTTTCAGAGTGAAAATGGAGACGAAGATATTTTTAGTGTGTAGAAATTATAATTGCACAATGTGGCAACACTGAAACTTGAAAATAAATACAACTCTGGAGATCGTAGCCCATGCTCTCTGTACGCTGCTTTAAAACTGAATGTTTGTGTCTCAAACAACCACCAACGCATTTTAAAGTATATTTTATTTTTATTTACTTGGTAGAAATCGCTGTACACAGACTAGTCCTAAAATTATTATATTTCATGTACATCATTCCCTGATAAATGACTCGTAGATACTGAATATGAACAAAATTCAGTCCAATAGTTTAGTAGAAATCGCTGTACGGAAATATACTAGTACTAAAAATTATTATATTTCATGTACATCAGCCGCGGCGAAAATGCGACTCACGAGCACATTGTGGCTCGCAGTGCTTTTCTTTCGCTTCCTACCTACAACCCCCACCCTCTCACTCACTGGAGTCAAGCTCCGTTCTATTTGTATTTGTCTCGGACCTGCGAGTGGCGTATCGTCGCAATATCTCTCTCGAAACCATGTACCTCTATAAAAAACGAAAGTTTCAAGTAGGATGGGAGGATGCATTCTTTTGCTTACAATATGATGAAAATATTAAATGTATGATTTGTTCACAAATATTACTAGGAAAACGGTTGTATAACATAAAACGGCATTATAAGTTACTACATGTTACTGATGAAACATTAAAAGGTTAAGTGTTATTATTATTATTATTATTATTATTATTATTATTATTATTATTATTATTATTATTATCATTATCATCTCTGTACATCGATTCTTTTACAGCAGATGTACGAATAATGCGGTTAGATTTTCAATTTAAACTCACAGATTTACAGTGTGACGTTAAATGAAAGCTAGATGTAAGGACTTGACAGATATTGAACTTTTCAAATCTTTGGAAAAAAATAAATATTTGAAGCTTCGTTCTTTCGCTTGCTCTGTTGAAGCCATGTTCGCTGTAACTTACGTTTGTGAAAAATTATTTTCAACAGTGAAAATAATAAAAACCAAATTTAGATCACGACTGATAGACAAATAACTTCGTGATCAACTACGATTGGCAGTAAGTGACATAATTCCTGATTTTGAAACTTTGTCGCAGAAACATTCTGAAGACAGTTAATTTTAGGTTGTGATAATGTGTCCCATGTTTTCTTGTTCATTTCTTTCTTCGTTACACGTCCTAAACATTAACTTCCCCCCTACCTGGTTGGCGAGTTGGTATAGCGCTGGCCTTCTATGCCCAAGGTTGCGGGTTCGATCCCGGGCCAGGTCGATGGCATTTAAGTGTGCTTAAATGCGACAGGCTCATGTCAGTAGATTTACTGGCATGTAAAAGAACTCCTGCGGGACAAAATTCCGGCACATTAGGCGACGCTGATATAACCTCTGTAGTTGCGAGCGTCGTTAAATAAAACATAACATTTAACATTAACTTCCCCTTCGGTTGTCCGCCTCCCTCCGTAGATGCTATGCACGTTGCAGCTTACACAGTGGCTCGGCGCACCATGGCCTTTTCGCCACGGCTGATGTACATCATTCCCTGATAAATTGACTCTTAGATACTGAATATGAACAAAATTCAGTCCAATAGTTTAGCATCAATCGCTGTACACAGACAGACTAGTACTAAAATTATTATATTTCATGTACATCATTCCCTGATAAATTGACTCTTAGATACTGAATATGAACAAAATTCAGTCCAATAGTTTAGCATCAATCGCTGTACACAGACAGACTAGTACTAAAATTATTATATTTCATGTACATCATTCCCTGATAAATTGACTCTTAGATACTGAATATGAACAAAATTCAGTCCAATAGTTTAGCATAAATCGCTATACACAGAGGGACTTATACTAAAATTATTATATTTCATGTACATCATTCCCTGATAAATTGACTCTTAGATACTGAATATGAACAAAATTCAGTCCAATAGTTTAGCATAAATCGCTGTACACAGACAGACTAGTACTAAAATTATTATATTTCATGTACATCATTCCCTGATAAATTGACTCTTAGATACTGAATATGAACAAAATTCAGTCCAATAGTTTAGCATAAATCGCTGTACACAGACAGACTAGTACTAAAATTATTATATTTCATGTACATCATTCCCTGATAAATTGACTCTTAGATACTGAATATGAACAAAATTCAGTCCAATAGTTTAGCATAAATCGCTGTACACAGACAGACTAGTACTAAAATTATTATATTTCATGTACATCATTCCCTGATAAATTGACTCTTAGATACTGAATATGAACAAAATTCAGTCCAATAGTTTAGCATAAATCGCTGTACACAGACAGACTAGTACTAAAATTATTATATTTCATGTACATCATTCCCTGATAAATTGACTCTTAGATACTGAATATGAACAAAATTCAGTCCAATAGTTTAGCATAAATCGCTGTACACAGACAGACTAGTACTAAAATTATTATATTTCATGTACATCATTCCCTGATAAATTGACTCTTAGATACTGAATATGAACAAAATTCAGTCCAATAGTTTAGCATAAATCGCTGTACACAGACAGACTAGTACTAAAATTATTATATTTCATGTACATCATTCCCTGATAAATTGACTCTTAGATACTGAATATGAACAAAATTCAGTCCAATAGTTTAGCATAAATCGCTGTACCCAGACAGACTAGTACTAAAATTATTATATTTCATGTACATCATTCCCTGATAAATTGACTCTTAGATACTGAATATGAACAAAATTCAGTCCAATAGTTTAGCATAAATCGCTTTACACAGACAGACTAGTACTAAAATTATTATATTTCATGTACATCGTTCCCTGATAAATTGACTCTTAGATACTGAATATGAACAAAATTCAGTCCAATAGTTTAGCATAAATCGCTGTACACAGAGAGACTTATACTAAAATTGTTACATTTCATGTACAACATTCCCTGATAAAATTTGACTAGTACATATTAAATATATGAACAAAATCTGACTAATGGCGTAGTTTAGAATGAATCGCTGTACATGGGCGGATGGATGGACGGAAGGACAGATAGTTGATATGTCCAAAAGCCACTTTTGTGAGACAGGTATAGTACACAGAAAAAGTTTATTTCCGCAAATTCCCTAACTTGATTTCTTTTTTTCGGATCACAACAATTTCTCCCATAGCAAGTAATAATATATGCGCTTTGTACTAGATTACTGTACCTTTTCACGTGCCCGCATTACACGTGGCGTTCTGCATCACTTCCATGAAACCATGGTTACGGTATATTATCTGAAGGTTTAAAACAGATAAGCATTAAAAATAGTGAAGATAAAAATTCACATGTTTATTATTAGACTTCTTTTAACAGACACACTTAAGCATATATTTCTGTAATTGTTTATGAAATCGTTACGCTGTTTTGTTGTATTAATTACTTGCATATCTGCAGGACATAAATAAAACGTTGTTTATGTCTATTTCTACAGATATTTGACAACTTATCAAAGCTCAATGACTCTCCACTCCAGTGGCGTAACTTTTTATATCTGGGATTCCCAGCAAAAATGATAATTTGGGTCCCTTTCCTCAGTGCCATTTTTTTTTTCATATTATCATAATTTTATTTTTTACATCTAATTTGTAAAGCTTATACGAGACAAGAATATCAGTAAGAATAGGAAACAAAACGAGTGATACAATAATTGTAAATCAGGGTGTTAAACAAGGCTGCCCTTTATCTCCAACATTATTCAATATATACATGGATAAAGCCACAGAAGATTGGCAGAATAAAATAACAACCGGCATAAATATAGGCACGACATTATTGAAGTTCATGCTTTTTGCTGACGATCAGATCTTGATGGCAGAATCGGAGGATGACTTACAGGTGGCAGCTTATCAACTACAATTAATAATGGAAAAATATAATCTTAAAATTTCTAATCATAAAACAAAAACAATGGCATTTGAAGGAGTTGATCACAGAAGATGTAAAATAGTTTTAAATCATGAAATCATAGAACAGGTATCCTCCTTTAACTATTTAGGCTGCAATATATCATACGTAAAAGAACAAGACGTCAAAAATAAAATGAGTAAATTTCAACAGATGTGTGGAACAATACGAAGGACCTTAAAAAATAAAACACAACGTTCAACACAACTAAAATTTTATACAACGTTAGCTGTCCCACTATTAACTTATGGTTCAGAAAATTGGTCTATAAACCGAACAACTAAAAAGAAAATTGAATCCAGCGAAATGAAATTCCTTCGAAGTGTCGCTGGTCTCACTCTTTTAGATCATCAAAAGAACAAAAATATACGAGAACAACTAAATATGTTTAATTTGACTGAGAAAATACAACAACAAAAACATAATTGGTACCAACATATAAGAAGAATGAATGACGACCGGTTACCTAAAGTAATACTGAACTATGAACCAAGAGGACACAGAAATGTTGGTAGACCAAGAACAAGATGGATAGACGACATAAACTTTGAAGACGGAACAGGCCAATAGGCCTAATCCCTGTGGTTGATGATGATGATGACATCTAATTTGAATGAAACAATTTAACATAGCAAAATTACTCGTTTTTATACAGGATTAAGTGAAAAAAATTAAATGATATAACGATTATATTACTAAGGTCATAACTACACAATAGTAGCCCTACCTAAGATAAATTTAACGTGAAGCTTAGTTCAACAAGCACTTTTATCTTCTGAACTTTTGAGAAGCAATTGACTCAATCAAATCATGTAGATCAAGTCTATCGGCTTTTCACATTCAATACTTCATACACTGAGGGCACTAAGTCTTTCTTGAGTCATGAATTGAAACACTGGGATTCGTTGCACCACAGGTAGTTTGTGTGACTGCTTGGTCAAAATATTGAGTATATTTTAGTCAATTTGGAAAATATTTTTCAAGATTTTTTTCCTTTTACGTTTTTCTGCACCACTTAAATGTTCATAATTACTTTTAAAAGGTTTTTATTGTCTGAAAACACGAGAAAAATGATGAATTAAATCTAGTAGGCCTAACAAGCAGACGTGTTGCTATACAAAACTTCTTTATTTCAATGTGCGTTTACTGTATTTATACTGCGACTACGGTTGGCAACTTAATGACATGAAAATACACCACGAGAAACAATGTTTCCATTCATAAAAATGACTCTGTCACATTTTCAACGTTGGCGTCACTGCAGTGTGGTTGTGGGCGAGTCTATTGAGGCAATCGACGGGGGGTGTATGAGGCGAAGCACTGCCACTTGGATCATTGAATGTGCATTCTCGGGTACAGTGATGGTGGTAATTACCACAGTTTTCCATATGCCAGAGAGTAAAAAGAGTGGACATGCGTTATATAAAATACATAATGTAGGTCTTGAACTGTAATTCGAATTCATTTCCCAAATATGCATCAGTATTGTCGGACCATCGGATCTGTGCCCCTTCAGCGCTGTCGTCGTTCTTGAAAAAGTTAACGCCTGTACTCACTCCATTCCACCCGCTTTCCTCCCACCACGTTAAACAGCAGGCCACGAACCTTGCCGAATAGGGATGTTGCCAAACTTCCGTCAAACGGTGTTATAAATAACTGGTCCTCCATGCTACAATATTATTTATCCATGACCATAACGAAAAACATGCCTTTACTAAATACTTTTGCGTGTGTAAAGTAGGCTATTATTCAACATTACTTTATTCCACTAGTGAGATAAAGACTTTACCTCACAGTTTGAACTTTATCTCACAGTTCATTAGTAGGCTATTTTCCTAGTACCCGGGTACACACGTATACATTTCCATTGAACTATTACTCAAGAAGTTAATATATTAGTTACTAGATGTCACTACCTCTACTTCTTTATTACCATTTCTTAAATATACATACACTCAATCTCCTTCTCTTTTCTCTATCTGCTACGTCGTAATTTGTACATTACATCCATATCTAATATGCATCTTTTTAAAATTTTGTAATAATTTACCTTTTGGGATACGAGGAGACTTGAACCTACGAAGTTGGGTTTATAGGATTTTAAAACAACACGCGTTAGCCAACTGAGCTAAACAGACACGATGATTAATGAAGTTTTAATATTCCTCTTAAGTTTACAGAAGTAAAATGTTAAATTATTTTAATCACATTATTTCCGTGAACACTTCTAAATAATCCCTGAAACTTCAAAAAGACGAAAATACACGTTTAAAGTGAAAAAATATATATTAAAATTATATAATTAATTATAATTTGTTATTTATCCAACGCCTTAGATACCATTCTTTACTAATCATGGCCTCCTACATCATGACCTACCTAGTAACGTATTGATTCTAAAATCCATGTCATGGTATGTGATTACATGAGGACTTATTTTCAACATATTTTCTTTTATAAAACATAATTTTTCGTTATGGTCATGGATAAAATTATGTATGGTACTTGTGAGCGTGATCTTTATTGCACTCGTGTAATAAAGATGCACTTACCTCACAAGTACCATAAATAACTATTCTTTCAATCAAAATACATCTTGTATTTCTACATTTTTTAAACCTAAATCCCATGTCTCGAATCACTTTCCGTAGTTTTTCTCTCCAACCTTGGAAATCATTACTTCTCTCGCAAGCTTCAGCAATTTCTTCAATGTTGAAACTTCTTCCTGAACGATATAAAATTCTTGTATCTTTCTTCTTAAAATACATCGGTTCATATCATCTATAATAATTAAAAGTTCCCTTGGTCTGTTCTTCCCTGGTGATTCTAGCTTTTCATCTCCTGCACAGACTCCCTCTCTCCTGATTTTCTTTATTAGGAGCTCTGACCTGTCTATATAAATAATATAAAATGTTGTATTATTAGTATTAGTTAAGTAAGTAATTTTAATGCATAATCTGATATCAGCTGCTCTTTTCGTTGCCTGATTTATAGGAAACAGATGTTGACCTGTTTGTTTCTCTTCATCGCAAAATGCTATTACGTAGTTGCTTAATAATATTTCTTTCGCCATTCCGTGCTACAGTATTCATGTTGAGTTGACAACACTGGACTGCAAGTACAAATATTGTAAACTGTCCCGCAAGAAGGCCAAAATTGTGAGTAGTGGGGCACAGAAAGGGAGAGAGATAGAAAAGAGAGAGATAGGAATGCAGGGAGAGAAATGAAGCTGAGAAGGAATTAGGGTTCAGTTCGCATATCTTACGGGGGCACAGATCCGATGGTCCGACTATAACCACTGAACGTTTTCGGCCCCCCCCCACCCTGCAACGTGGGGTCTGCGAGGGTGTAAGTTACGCCACTGATCCACACCGATATGCTACTGTCATCTGCAGGTAAAAATATTCCTCTGATTGGGCGTAAGACAGAAATGAAGCATAGATAAAAATTGCCATGTGGAAAGAGACACTCCCACTTTTAGTTTGATAATTCCTGTATAATTATCTACACGACAAAAACCTCCTGGTTATCTGAGCGAGTAATTATGCTACGCTAGATATCCCTTTCACTGAGACTGCACCCCACTCGGTTTCTATTAACGTCACAGAAATGAGACCGTGCCATTACTTCGATAGTGAAAAAAGCAGAGCCTGCATAACAGACTCTTTTCTCAAGGACACTTGAATGCCATTGTGTGTCTTTCGATCCGCCTGTCGGGAAATAGAATATCGTATTGAAACAGACATTGTAATGTTCAGCCCTACAATGTTACAGTACATTTCTGTAGAAGTCTCCTTTTTATTTATTTCTGAGAATCCGTCATTCATCATCGAACACATCGCAGACTATTCATATAATCTGATTGCCATCGTTTTATATAAAGTTAATGGCGGGTAAAGGGTTTCGAAATGTTGACGGAAATACAGGATTTGAGCACTCCCAATACAAATAATGTGTGCTTTTTTTTTTTTTTTTAGCAAGTTGTCTATCCGTGCGTAGTGATTTCTATTTCCACTACAATCACTACATTGATTTTGAATAATTTTGAGGAAAAAATTTTTCCGGGGACGGGTATCAAACCCGGAACCTTAGGTTAAACGTACCAACGCTCTATCAACTGAGTTCTACCGACACCGATCCAACTTTTCCCTTTATATCCACAGACCTCAAAGTGGGCTGACAACCGTCAAGCAACCAACATTGAGTGCACACTAACTCTGTGTGACTTAAATTGTGGTTCTCTGTTAACGAACAGTGACGTGTATTATGCAAATCAAGCTTTCAGGTATAACTCCCTGTAAAGTTGATTTGAGTAATTTTGAGGGAAAAATTGTTCCGGGGCCGGGTATCGAACCTGAGACCTTTGGTTAAACGTGCCAACGCTCTACCAACTGAGCTACCCGGAAACTCTACCCGACACCGATCCAACTTTTCCCTCTATATCCACAGACCTCAAAGTGGGCTGACAACCGTCAAGCAACCAACATTGAGTGCACACTAACTCTGTGTGACTTAAATTGTGGTTCTCTGTTAACGAACAGTGACGTGTATTATGCAAATTAAGCTTTCAGGTATAACTCCCTGTAAAGTTGATTTGAGTAATTTTGAGGGAAAAATTGTTCCGGGGCCGGGTATCGAACCTGAGACCTTTGGTTAAACGTGCCAACGCTCTACCAACTGAGCTACCCGGAAACTCTACCCGACACCGATCCAACTTTTCCCTCTATATCCACAGACCTCAAAGTGGGCTGACAACCGTCAAGCAACCAACATTGAGTGCACACTAACTCTGTGTGACTTAAATTGTGGTTCTCTGTTAACGAACATTGACGTGTATTATGCAAATTAAGCTTTCAGGTATAACTCCCTGTAAAGTTGATTTGAGTAATTTTGAGGGAAAAATTGTTCCGGGGCCGGGTATCGAACCTGAGACCTTTGGTTAAACGTGCCAACGCTCTACCAACTGAGCTACCCGGGAACTCTACCCGACACCGATCCAACTTTTCCCTCTATATCCACAGACCTCAAAGTGGGCTGAAACCGTCAAGCAACCAACATTGAGTGCAAACTAACTCTGTGTGACTTAAATTGTGGTTTTCTGTTAACGAACAGTGACGTGTATTACGCAAATCAAGCTTTCAAGTATAACTCCCTGTAAAGTTGTTTTGAGTAATTTTGAGGGAAAAATTGTTCCGGGGCCGGGTATCGAACCTGAGACCTTTGGTTAAACGTGCCAACGCTCTACCAACTGAGCTACCCGGAAACTCTACCCGACACCGATCCAACTTTTCCCTCTATATCCGCAGACCTCAAAGTGGGCTGACAACCGTCAAGCAACCAACTTCGAGTGCACACTAACTCCGTGTGACTTAAATTGTGGTTTTCTGTTAACGAACAGTGACGTGTATTACGCAAATCAAGCTTTCAAGTATAACTCCCTGTAAAGTTGTTTTGAGTAATTTTGAGGGAAAAATTGTTCCGGGGCCGGGTATCGAACCTGAGACCTTTGGTTAAACGTGCCAACGCTCTACCAACTGAGCTACCCGGAAACTCTACCCGACACCGATCCAACTTTTCCCTCTATATCCACAGACCTCAAAGTGGGCTGACAACCGTCAAGCAACCAACATTGAGTGCGCACTAACTCTGTGTGACTTAAATTGTGGTTTTCTGTTAACGAATAGTGACGTGTAGTATTATGCAGATCAAGCTTTCAAGTATAACTCCCTGTAAAGGTGATTTCAATAATTTTGAGGGAAAAATTGTTCCAATAACCAGAGGACACAATACATCTACATATGCCGAACACATAACTAATGCTAACCACACATAGCTACAATAACATAAATACAGACATGGAAATCCTACACATACAACCCAAAAACCAAAAACTCAACACACTAGAACAATATGGAATATACAGACGCACTAAAACACACCCTGATCAAATTCACAACACACAGATCAATTTCAGAACACACACACTGTTTGACACAACTCTTCATCACACGAACGCACCCACACAACAGGCAGCGAAGTTGAGATAGCGCCGAGATCTAGTAGGCTCTGAGGATTGTGTCAAGAAGCACCGAAACAGCTGTAAGCCAAACATGCTTACATAATTAACACGAGTAAGATCGCAATGTAGTCAATTATTTATTTTGTTTATATGTTTTTCCTAAAAATGTTGATGGTCTATTCCAATGTTCGATATTTCTAATTTTATTCAAATTCCCCTTAGAGTTCGAATTATGAGTCCACTCTATAAGAATTTCTCCATGGAAACGAACACGAGTCCATTGAAATTGTCGGCGGGATCGTTAATTTAGTTGGTGTAATTGATAGCTGCTATGCCAAATTAGCCAACTCCTCTATATATCTCCTGATATTTCTCAATCCTTCAAACCACATGTTCTCATTACTTTTGCCAGCTTAATCCAGTTCATCATAATGTCAGCCCCTGGCTTGAAGTTGCCGCATATCTAATTCTCATGATTTATCCATCACAAGTTATGTGCTAACAGTGATCATAAACATCAACGACATTAACGGATGATTATATGATAGCCGATCTAATTGTAGTACTTGCGCGCCTCGAACAGAGCTGGAGGAGTGTCGAAATTGACGTGTATAAGTGAAAGTAAGGCATCTGAAATGATAGTCCGGTGCCACAGGCAGTGTGTAAGTTTGGGAGACCATAGCTTAACGTTTCAGACTCATTCGTATCCATGACAACGGTCTATGATGTAGTTCGATGCGCTTGTAATCACTTATGAAGTTGGTTGTTTTCTTTGCGGTCGGGGATGAAGAGACAAAAAGAACGGAGTGTCCTGTAAAAGCTAGTTATAAACATGCTTCTAAAGTTTGAGAAATATAAAAATAACAATATTATTTTTATTTATCAGAGCTTCCTCAAATTAGAGGCTGCCATTAGAGAAAGCATACAAAACAATGCTTACTTACTTACTGGCTTTTAAGGAACCCGGAGGTTCATTGCCGCCCTCACATAAGCCCGCCATTGGTCCCTATCCTGAGCAAGATTAATCCAGTCTCTATCATCACATCTCACCTCCCTCAAATCCATTTCAATATTAACTTCCCATCTACGTCTCGGCCTCCCTAAAGGTCTTTTTCCCTCCGGCCTCCCAACTAACACTCTATATGCATTTCTGGATTCGCCCATACGTGCTACATGCCCTGCCCATCTCAAACGTCTGGACTTAATGTTGCTAATTATGTCAGGTGAAGAATACAATGCGTGCAGTTCTGCGTTGTGTAACTTTCTCCATTCTCCTGTAACTTCATCCCTCTTAGCCCAAAATATTTTCCTAAGCACCTTATTCTCAAACACCTTAACCTATGTTCCTCTCTCAAAGTGAGAGTCCAAGTTTCACAACCATAAAAAAAAACAACCGGTAATATGACTGTTTTATAAATTCTAACTTTCAGATTTTTTGACAGCAGACTGGATGATAAAAGCTTCTCAACCGAATAATAACAGGCATTTCCCATATTTATTCTGTGTTTAATTTCCTCTCGAGCATCATTTATATTTGTTACTGTCGCTCCCAGGAATTTGAATTCTTCCACCTCTTCAAAGGATAAATTTCCAATTTTTATATTTCCATTTCGTACAATATTCTGGTCACGAGACGTAATCATATACTCTGTCTTTTCGGGATTCACTTCCAAACCTATCTCTTTACATGCTTCCAGTAAAATTCCCGTGTTTTCCCTAATCGTTTGTGTATTTTCTCCTAACATATTCACGTCATCCGCATAGACAAGCAGCTGATGTAACTCGTTCAATTCCAAACCATCTCTGTTGTCCTGAACTTTCCTAATGGCATACTCTAGAGCAAAGTTAAAAAGTAAAGGTGATAGTGCATCTCCTTGCTTTAGCCCACAGTGAATTGGAAACGCATCTGACAGAAACTGACCTATACGAACTCTGCTGTACGTTTCACTGAGACACATTTTAATTAATCGAACTGGTTTCTAGGGAATACCAAATTCAATAAGAATATCATATAAAACTTCTCTCTTAACAGAGTCATATGTCTTTTTGAAATCCATGAATAACTGATGCACTGTACCCTTATACTCCCATTTTTTCTCCATTATCTGTGGAATACAAAATATCTGGTCAATACTTGATCTATTACGCCTAAAACCACACTGATGATCCCCAATAATTTCATCTACATATGGAGTTAATCTTCTGATATTCAGTCTATAGTTTGAGAAAATTCAAACTCAATTAATACGCTAATGGAACTTCGAACCAAGGCCTACTAGTCAACTCTGTTCACATCTGTGGCTGAAATGCAGAAATATTTTGTTTTTAATTTTAGTTTTATTGAAACTGGGCACAACATTGCATAATGGAAGCAAATAAAGCACGAAACTGGAAAGCGTTTGAAGGTAACAGGAAATGCTACAAATGTACATCCTCCATTACGAAATTCTATTACGGGATTGCGAATTTCAGCCCTGATATTACAATGGTATGCGAAAATGCTGTCCTAATAAAACCCACGCATGCGCAGAACAATGCTGAACAGAATGCTCGTTTCCGGCAATAATCAAGTTATAAACCAAAGCCTGTACCTGCGTTTCCATACTAACTATGTTGTTGTAATATTATACCAGCATGCAAGAGAAGAAGGATCTCTATGGCAACGAATATCTATATATATATATAATTGGAACTGGTAATGGAAATTACGGGAAAACGGCTGGACGTATTTTAATAAATGTCCCGTCATTTTGAAGCTTGGAACCCAAAGTTTTTCGGAAAAGTAGTAGTTTTCAGTGAAATGTCAATTTTCCTACACAATTTTCCTATTTTCCAAAATCCATCTGTTGTCAGTTTTGAGAACTAATTTTATCGAATCACGGCCGACTTGATTGACTTTCAGAACAAAACACACTACAATATAACTACAACGTCTTTGACTACAATAAACAATAGGCTATTACACGAAGGCCATGACCTGCAGGATTGCCGACATATTTAGAGCTCAATTCAATTTATTGAAAACTGATTCTGCAGTGTATAATAATTTTCTGAGTACAACTGTGTATTGGATATTCAAATCTACGAAACTTGAGGTGGTTTGATGACATTATTATCATTAGAAATTAAATATTATTAAAGTTAATATCATGATGCATCTATTTTTCATTAATTGTACATAATATTGATGCTATATTGGTGACATGAAAGTGAAACGTTTTGAGGTTATGTAAGTAAATGTAGAGAATATCTTAATTTAGATCTTAATTTCTATAATTTACTGAGTGGCTGCTATATATAACTACATAACTTAAGTAAGATAATAATATTGTTATTAAACATCAAATATTTTTATACTTATTTGCCCAGTGGGGTTGGGTCTTTTTCATATACTTGTTAAAATGTTATGTTTTTATTTAACGACGCTCGCAACTGCAGAGGTTATATCAGCGTCGCCGGATGTGCCGGAATTTTGTCCCGCAGGAGTTCTTTTACATGCCAGTAAATCTACTGACATGAGCCTGTCGCATTTAAGCACACTTAAATGCCATCGACCTGGCCCGGGATCGAACCCGCAACCTTGGGCATAGAAGGCCAGCGCTATACCAACTCGCCAACCAGGTCGACCTTTCATATACTTAATGGCGGTGTAGTGTAGATATTGATATGTGTTATAGTCTTCAGTATTGTTTCGAGAGAGCGCAAAAATTACAGTTCCTAAGGAAAGATCAAAAGGTATTACTTACTGATAAAATAAGAGGCCTAGAAAAATTTTGTAGTCTCCAGATCATTTCAGCAAGATCTCTTACTAGGATAAAATGATTTTACGCTCTACATTTCAAGTTCTACATGCAGCAGCTATACGAAAATGCTATTGTTCGAAAGCTTAGCAAACCTGACATTTTTTTAACTTTCGCCTACAATCCACAATGACCTGAAATAGCTACTGCTATCGGCCTGACATTGATACTTGCGTTTTCGCGTTGAAACTCAAACTGAAGTTGGATAGGTTCAAGTGAAAGTATTTGGCCTAAAAAAAAATCCATTCAGAGGGAGTATGTTTCATTATTATGGAAGCAAATAACTATCAAAAAGACAAGTATTCTTCATTGAAAATAAATCTGAAAAATGTTTATTTCAACGTCTAACGAACTTAGTTTGCAGCAGCATTTGCTGCACAAGCCACTAGTGAGATTATATAATGATAATAACTTATTTCTCGCTTGAAATTGCTTTCCGTTTATAGCTTCTGTAAGTGTGTGCATAAGTTATAGGGTTATGCGTTTCCCAACTAAGCGGTGCTTCAAGTCCCGACGTCACCTATAAGAGAAACTCAGCTTCCGTCCCTGGGAAACAGTAAAATTTAAATAAATCTTATTGTTTTTATGAAATTTTTAGTTGATTAGTTGAAGACGCTTTATCAACTACTAGAACAGTGGTTCAACTCGGGAGGAAATTAAACGCAGAATAAATATGGGAAATGCGTGTTATTATTCGGTTGAGAAGCTTTTATCATCCAGTCTGCTGTCAAAAAAATCTGAAAGTTAGAATTTATAAAAAAGTTATATTACCGGTTGTTCTTTATGGTTGTGAAAGTTGGACTCTCACTTTGAGAGAGGAACAGAGATTAAGTGTGTTTGATAATATGGTTCTCAGGAAAATATTTGAGGCTAAGAGGGATGAAGTTACAGGAGAATGGAGAAAGATACACAACGCAGAACTTCACGCATTGTATTCTTCACCTGACATAATTAGGAACATTAAATCCAGACGTTTGAGATGGGCACGGCATGTAGCACGTATGGGCGAATCCAGAAATGCATATAGAGTGTTAGTTGGGAGGCCAGAGGGAAAAAGACCCTTGGGGAGGTCGAGACGTAGATGGGAGGATAATATTAAAATGGATTTGAGGGCGGTGGGATATGATGATAGAGACTGGATTAATCTTTCTCAGGATAGGGACCAATGGCTGGCTTGTGTGAGGGCGGCAATGAACCTCCGGGTTACTTAAAAGCCAGTAAGTAAGTAAGTAAGTAAGTAAGTAAGTAAGTAAGTAAGTAAGTAAGTAAGTAAGTAAGTAAGTAAGTAAGAACAGTTGTTCCCAAAGTGGGGGTCGTGTAAAGAACTGAGAGGGGGTCGCGAGATACAAAGTAAAACAAAAAGGACAACGCTTAACTTAAAAATAAGGAAATGTTTCAGTAGTTAGGAAGTAAAAGAAATATTAAAGCGGTAAATCTGCCTCATATTCAGAAATAGACCTAGTTTCTCAAATCTCTCTGTAATCGATATACGGATAGTGATATTTTGAAGTTCAAAAAATTTCCTCGCTTTTGTTTCGATGGAAATCATAGATAAGAAAGTTAATTTACATAAATACGATATTGAAAATGCTATGGATATTTTAAGAGGTTCTTGCGTAAACTCGAGATAAGTTATTCTTGCATTCGTTATCCAAAACTGGTTTAAGCTTTGCGAAAATATATATATATATATATATATATATATATATATATGGCTTCAACATTCCATCAGTACGTACATAGTTGAGTCAGCCTTTCCTTAATATATATTTTTTTGGAATTTCAGCCAGTCGAAAGCAACTATTTAGAAAATGGATTCAGTATCCATCTGTAACTGTAGTAAAAATTGTTTTGAGTTTATTCCGGAATATACTAAAAAACCTGTTGTTTAAAATTGTGCCAACTTAATTGCGTGTATGCAAAGACTACTTGAAAGAAACGAATTTCTTTTTGTCAAGTGATGTAGAAGGGAATTGACGTTTCCTTGTAAGTCCGTCGATTTTATCTCTAGCTGTTATTATGTTAAAATCTTGGCCTTACGAACTGCTACTCAAAATGAATAATTTCGAGGGAAAAATCGTTCCGGAGCCGGGTATCGAACACGGGACCTTTGGTTTAACGTATCAACGCTCTACCAACTGAGCTACCCGGGAACTCTTCCCGACACCGATCCAATTCCTCCCTCTATATCCACATACCTTAAAGTGGGCTGACAACCGTCAAGCAACCAACTTCGAGTGCACACTAACTCTGTGTGACTCAAAATGTTTAAGTGTTCAAAAATATATCAGCAAGGAAAACTAGTGTAAGAAGCCAAAGAGAACTGGGAAATAGATTTAAATAAATAAATAAATAAATAAATAAATAAATAAATAAATAAATAAATAATTTTTAAGAAACAAATACATTTTTATAAACACATAGGCTACAGTTTTAATAAATAAATAAGTTTCTAGTAAATAAATAAATTTTTAATAAAGAAAAAAGTTCTTAATAAATAAATAAATTTTTAAATAAATATATAATTAAAAAATAAAAAAATAAATTTTAATCAATAAATTAATTTTTAATCAATGAATTAATTTTTAATCAATAAATATATTTTAATCAATAAATGTGTTTTAATAAATAAATATATTTTAAATAAATAAATAAATTTTAAATAAATAAATAAATTTTAAATAAATAAACATATTTTTAATAAATAAATATATGTTTACTAAATAAATTTTTAATAAATAAATAATTAAATAAACAATCAAACAAACAAACAAATAATCGCATTACCGTATATCGATGGCTAAGAAGAGATACCTATGGTAATTTAGTTTAGTTACATATTATTATTATTATTATTATTATTATTATTATTGTTTAGAATAACTACATTATTATTGTGTTCACAAAATGGACAGTGTACTAATATATTGTTCTCGAATAGAAGATCTTGCAAAGCATGAACATAAATAAGAAATTTGTATATTTTGAGAAAATAATTTCTGAAACAATTTTTTTATTTACCTGCAAATGTACAGATACGAGCTGTATCACTTTTCAGCCATCGATATACAATATTATTTAATATCATGTATATAGGCCTATTATACAAAATATCGCATGCCTCAATCTCATACAGGTAACATTATGATCAATCAAAATATATAAACTACTCGCCAATACACAAAATGTACGTAAGATGGCTGTCTAAAGGAGGAATAAATATTATTATAGGAGGGAAATCAGATCTCTAAGTTAGTGAATCCTTTAACGGGCCAATAACACTAAAGATGTTTCTTGCAACGTGACTTTTGAACTTATTGGTCTGTTAGCGGCTAATGAAGGAATAAATGAGTTCTTGGAATCCATCATGTAAGTCAGTTTTGAATATTTTTTGCACCCTGTAAAGTGTAGCTGACACTAGTGTTTACCGTTTATAGATTTAAGGCAGGTTTACAATAAATCGGGAACGAGAACCAGAATGAAAACGAGAAGCAGGGGACGTGAATATGAAAATTTTTTATTCACAATAAATCGAAAACGTAAACGACTATGCATATCGATATGCATGTCAATAACGATATGTAAAGTTGATATTACGCATTCCGATGTTATTTGTGTATAATTGATCAATGGCGTTCTCTCATGAGTACAAGGCAGCCAACATAAACACAGGTTAACCAACTTCGAAATTTCAACTGAAACATTTCATTAGGTACGGTACTATAAATATGCCCATGCATCTTTATTATCACAACTTATTTTAAGTCTACCATAATGTAAAATAATTAGAGAAGAAACATTTGTAATAGAACAAAAATGAACACAACAGTAGTTATTGAATTGAAGCATGAACATGTAGTGTGTAATACAACCAATACAGTAACAAAATATGATTCACTTGCGATCGGTGTTCAAAGATGCAGCTATTGAAAGCCACGTATTCTCCTTCATTTTCTCATCTTTATACAAGGCGCGCTGTTTATCGTAAACGTGAGGATTTCCATCAACACTCAATATTAGAAACTGATCAAATAAAAATTGCTCCATAATGCACAGCACAGAACAAAATAATGCATAGGTTATGTCACGGTCTTCTTGCTACAAAATATACGACGACAAAATAGCTTTTAGATGGCAATAGAATGATTCTAGTGGGCTGTGATCGGAAACGTGAACGCCAAAGTTGAAACTTGGCCAACTCTCCGTTCCCGATCCCGGGCGCCGGCAAGCTTTTCGCTAATTGTGAATGCTCACATTTAAATGTGTACATTTTAACAATTTTACAGTTTTCGTTCCGATTCTCGTTTCCGGTTTATTGTGAACCAGCCTTTATACTTAATACATCTAATTAATGTTTTCGAGGGTTTAAATGTTTATAAAAACAGTAATATCGAGATCAACGCAAAGTAGCAACTCGATTATTGATAGGAATAAGCTGGTGGGGTCCTTGCTGGCTCACATATTTTTGGAGTGGCTCTTCAAATGAGGGAAAAATGTTTCACCTTTGAGTTGGACAATCCTGACTGGAATTCGTAAGGTTAACAGGACATTGGTGATCGTATCACTGTTGTAGGCAGGCGTGGCAATTGATTGCAAGGCAAGATCACAACAGTGCACGTCTGATTGGCGCACATTTCGATTTCCTTCCTTCCTGTTTGTGACAATTGCCATCGCTTCCGTTGCTCGTGTCCGTAATGACATGGATCACGTTTTCGGAACGGAACTATCGGCTCCAATTTTCAGCTAGGGCGAACTTCGCAGGAGTGACGTACAAAAGAGGGCAATAACTGCACTCTGATCTGGAACCGTAATTTTACTTTTAAAAACATTTTGTCCTGATTTCCAAAACTGGACATTCCGCCTACTTAACGTATATCTTGCCATCGTGAAACTTACACGCGTCGGAAATACAGTACAGTTGCCGTGGAAACTGTAGTCATGCTATAAAGACAGGAGTGATGAAGTTAAAAAGATAAAAAAAATCAGATTCGTAGAAATTCTACAATTGCGTAAAACGGTTAATAATAATAATAATAATAATAATAATAATAATAATAATAATAATAATAATAATAATAATAATAATAATAATAAATAAAAATCTATTGCTAGAACAAAGAGACACATTGTTTTTATTTTATAAAAATCATGCTAGCATCCCCAGAAATAGTACATACTCGTGCTCGGGGGGGCATTTCACAAAATTTTAACATAAATATTTTTATCCATGACTGGTATCTAAACTTGACTTTGTTTCATCGTCCTTAGCGGTTAGCAGGATGTTAGTACATTACGTTTTCGTCCATTTGTAATTTGGTCCTAATTTTACCTTTGTCCAGTTGTATGTTTGTCCTACATCAAATTTTGTCCACAAATCTTTCGTTCATGTCATTTTAGTATTATGCGAAATTTCGTCCTATATATATTTTGTCCCTCGGAAGGAAATTAAACGCAGAATAAATATGGGAAATGCATGTTATTATTCGGTTGAGAAGCTTTTCTCATCCAGTCTGCTGTCAAAAAATCTGAAAAAAATTATAAAACAGTATATTATCTGTTGTTCTGTATGGTTGTGAAATTTGGACCCTTACTTTAAGAGAGGAACATAGACTAAGGGTGTTTGAGAATAAAGTTCTTAGGAAAATATTTGGGCCTAAGAGGGATGAAGTTACAGGAGAATGGAGAAAGTTACACAACGCAGAACTGCAAGCATTGTATTCTTCACCTGACATAATTAGGAACATTCAATCCAGATGTTTGAGATGGGCAGGGCATACAGCACGTATGGGCGAATCCAGAAATGCATATAGAGTGTTAGTTGGGAGGCCGGAGGGAAAATGACCTTTGGGGGGGCCGAGACGTAGATGGGAGGATAATATTAAAATGGATTTGAGGGAGGTGGGATATGATGATAGGGACTGGATTAATCTTGCACAGGATAGGGACCGATGGCGGCCTTATGTGAGAGCGGCAATGAACCTTAGGGTTTCTTAAAAGCCCTTTGTAAGTAAGTAATATATTTTGTCCTTGCCGGATTTAGTCCAAATTTATTTACGTGATTTTTGTAGCTGTGTTTATTAAGAAAAATTAATCACTGAAAAAAACGTGAGATTTATTTTCAGTTATTTCAAAGAACAAAGATCATGCATTCACTGCAGCTATGTCATAGAAAGTGTAATTTCCTTCTTTAATTTCTATATTTTTTGTAGGTTATTTTACGACGCTTTATCAACAGCTTAGGTTATTTAGCGTCTGAATGAGATGAAGGTGATAATGCCGGTGAAATGAGTCCGGGGTCCAGCACCGAAAGTTACCCAGCATATTTTCCATCTTCGGAGTTCTGCGGGTTGCTGTGTAATTTCATTACAGGCTGACCAATTCTCACATCGCCAATATATCCTTATTATCAGAGTGGTGTTGATAACAGTAGCCATCTTTTATTGGAAGTGATTTGTTCCTTTTTGAAGTAATTACTTTGGAATCCATATCTGATATTTTAAAATAAAACTAATGTATCCATTTCCCCAGCAACACCTGTCCATTTTTTAGTTCTCCATTATTTGGTATTCTATTGTTGGCATCTGTTTAAAATATGCTTCTAGTATCTGAATATCCAAAATCAATCACGATTGGACAATATGTATATTGGACTAAATTTTTGTGGACAAAAAATTTCTGAACGAAATTTACTCTTGGACGAAAATGCTATGGACTTATTCCACTGGGCTTAAATGTGTTGGTCATAGAAATTTGGACGAAATGTTGTATTGGACGAAAATGTTTGGACAAACATTACTGAAAGTTCCTTAGCAACCTAAACAATGGTTTTATTCACAGCACAGAATTAAAAGAATTCACTGCTGTAAATTAAAAACTTTTTCAATAACAACCAACACATTAGCAACCATAAAACCTATACATTCATTCATTTATAATAATCTCTTGACAAACAACACTCTACGAAGACAAAGCCTACAATACTTACTTACTTACTTACTTACAAATGGCTTTTAAGGAACCCGAAGGTTCATTGCCGCCCTCACATAAGCCCGCCAGCGGTCCCTATCCTGTGCAAGATTAATCCAGTCTCTATCATCATACCCCACCTCCCTCAAATCCATTTTAATATTATCCTCCCATCTACGTCTCGGCCTTCCTAAAGGTCTTTTTCCCTCCGATCTCCCAACTAACACTCTATATGCATTTCTGGATTCGCCCATACGTGCTACATGCCCTTCCCATCTCAAACGTCTGGATTTAATGTTCCTAATTATGTCAGGTGAAGAATACAATGCGTGCAGTTCTATGTAGTGTAACTTTCTCCATTCTCCTGTAACTTCATCCCGCTTAGCCCCAAATATTTTCCTAAGCACCTTATTCTCAAACACCCTTAATCTATGTTCCTCTCTCAGAGTGAGAGTCCAAGTTTCACAACCATACAGAACAACCGGTAATATAACTGTTTTATAAATTCTAACTTTCAGATTTCTGGACAGTAGACTGGATGATAAGAGCTTCTCAACCGAATAATAACAGGCATTTCCTATATTTATTCTGCGTTTAATTTCCTCCCGAGTGTCATTTATATTTGTTACTGTTGCTCCAAGATATTTGAATTTTTCCACCTCTTCGAAGGATAAATCTCCAATTTTTATATTTCCATTTCGTACAATATTCTGGTCACGAGACATAATCATATACTCAGTAATGGATAAAATATTGTTTAGCACACGAGACTAAACAGATTTTATTCTTCTCCTCGCGTGCTAAACTTTCTACTCGTGCATAAAATCTAATTTTACTCTCTTATATTATAAACTACTACATTAATCAGTAGAATAAAAAAAGAAAAAGAAAAACAGAGATATTATAATAATTGAAACGTTATATTTTCTTCTTAAAGAACATTTTTAAATTATTTTTTTTAAATACGGAGCTTTAGCAAATTGTTTGGGAATTTAGCTGTTATCTTGTTGTAGAGCCTTGGACCGAAGTTGCTGCTGTGATTATAAGCTACAGTTGTGGTATATTTAGCATATGAAGGTTTCAGAACCATAGTGGGCCAAGCGCCATTGACTAAAACCATAGAAAACAAGGGTTAAAACGAAGTTATTACCATAATTCATTGAAAACATATAGCAAGTAATATAAAGTATACACATTAAAACTAAATTATTTGTTTGTCCTCATTAAACTATGGTATTCATTTAATTTTAACCGTTGCTTTCTCCGTTTTTAATAAATGGCGCTTGGCCCACTATGGCTCTGAACCCTTCATATGTTGTCTGATATTTTAGTTTTATATTTATGTGAACACAAATTAAATATAGGCCTATTTTGGTTTTATGTACGAAATTCAATAAGATATTGTTATGAATATGACGTATATTAAATACTTTAAATTCATCATAAGAGCGTTTTGAAGGATACTCAAGATGAAATAGTGAATTTCGTCATGTACCTCGTATTTCCACAAGCGAGGAAATCCATTCATTGAACGTGAATGGCACAGGATTTAAAATGAGATTTTGGTTACCGAAATTTGCAGAGAAGAGCTTCAATTACAACCACAAAATAATCGTGCTCTGAATCCAATATTCATGATCCTCCTCATATTCAGAAGACAATGATGATTATGTTTTCTCTCTCATTGGCGAAACAATTGAAAATTAACACATGAATTTCATACATGCTTCTCGATGTTGTCACATATTTTACTGCCAACATCAGTTAGTTGGTTATATGTTCACAAGTTAATTCAATAAAACAAATGAACAGTAGAAACAAAAGTTCGAGTTACTTTTAAAAATAAACTATAGCCAGTGACTTTTATACAACTGGGCCTAAGTGGTTTGAAGTGTGGGTTCTGTAATATCTTCGGTCCGGTAGTTGGAAAATTTGAAGAAACCGGTTCTGTGACAGAATCATTCTTGTAGAGGAAAATCCGTTGATCACGATGTGCATGTTGCAATGGTTTTGCAAGAAGGCCGTGAAATTACAGAAAATTGCGAATATGGAACAAGTAGGGAGAGAAAAAAAGTAGTGAGACAAGAGAAGATGAGATGTTCAACAGTATGACGAATTCTCAGAAGAAAATTACAACTGCGTCTTTATAAAAATAAAACCTTTTTGGACTTAATGAGGCCGACAAAACGATTCGTGTCAACCTTGTTTTACAAAAACTAGCAAGAATCAAAATGAATTCGAAACGGTTAGGCAAGATTATGTGGACCGATGAGACACACTTCAAGTTACACTGGATATCAGTGTCTGTAAATACAAGATTTGGTCTAAACACAATTAGTATTGATCAGTAAAGACTACTGAAGTGAAAATTCATTGTTTCGAGTGATTTTACCTTGCATTTTGTCATAGCACGCAGAGAGATAGATTTAAAGAGAAATAAATCGGCCGACCTTAATTAAGGATGACCACGAGGATCCAGAAATTAATAGCAATAAAGACTTAAAAGATAACCACAAACTTATAAATAAAAGATTTTAATAACATTAGCATATCTCACTGCCAGTAAAATAGTATCGTAACTTGAAAATTGTGATTCGTAAAGATATGTTATTGTCTAGTAAAATATTGCTTTAAAAATATTTTAATAAATAGGTACAAAAACATTTCATAATTCACTATTTTATCGTTATAATTTCATATCTCCAACTAGAAACAATATTGTAATTAATTTACGAAAGTAATATGTGAATTTCGACATACAACGGTATTTTACTGGTAGTACGATATGGAATGTTCTTAATTAAGACCTTTTGATTGGTATAAATTAAATTGTATAATTCGATCTATCACTCATCTGTATTTCAAGGTTCAACAACGAAAAATTATAGGCAAACCACCTATAAGGATGAATGAAAGCATCTTAAGATGTTTGCACTTTTTAAACACACTGTTTTCTGAGTATAGATTCTTACTGTAATAATTATAGGAATTATTTTTTTTTCCACTTACCCTTAACAAGCAACGTTTCTGACGTTATTGTGAACATTGGACCCTATTTAAAGCAGCCATTTTAATATATTTCAGGAACTTACCTGCAAAAGATAAAGAACACAGAATTAGTTACAGTCACATTAAATTCATCCACTCTTAAGTGGATATTACATTTTTTACTCTGCATTATAAGAAACAAATTAATATGGACTTTCAGTAATCGCAGTTACTAAGCCACTGATATTTCTGACTCGGATAGAGACACGGCTAACTTGACTACAGTCACGACTGACTGAGCTACTGACAACTGACTCTTCTACAGACACGGCTAACTCTACTACAGACACGGCTGACTTGACTACAGTCACGACTGACTGAGCTACTGACAACTGACTCTGCTACAGACACGGCAAACTCTACTACGGACACGGCTGACTTGACTAGTCACGACTGACTGAGCTACTGACAACTGACTCTGCTACAGACACGGCTAACTCTACTACAGACACTGATGACTGTACTACAGACAAGGCTGACTAGACCACAGTCACGACTGACTGAGCTACTGACAACTGACTCTGCTACAGACACGGCTAACTCTACTACAGACACGGCTGACTTGACTACAGTCACGACTGACTGAGCTACTGACAACTGACTCTGCTACAGACACGGCTAACTACTACAGACACTGTTGACTGTACTACAGACAAGGTTGACTTGACTACAATCACGTCTGATTCAGCTACTGACAACTGACTCTGCTACAGACACGGCTAACTCTACTACAGACACGGCTGACTTGACTACAGTCACGACTGACTGAGCTACTGACAACTGACTCTGCTACAGGCACGGCTAACTCTACTACAGACACGGCTGACTTGACTACAGTCACGACTGACTGAGCTACTGACAACTGACTCTGCTACAGACACGGCTAACTCTACTACAGACACTGTTGACTGTACTACAGACAAGGCTGACTTGACTTCAATCACGTCTGATTTAGCTACTGACAACTGACTCTGCTACAGACACGGTAGACTCTACTACAGACACGGCTGACTTGACTACAGTCACGACTGACTGAGCTACTGACAACTGACTCTGCTACAGACACGGCAAACTCTACTACAGACACGGCTGACTTGACTACAGTCACGACTGACTTGACTACAGTCACGACTGACTGAGCTACTGACAACTGACTCTGCTACAGACACGGCAAACTCTACTACGGACACGGCTGACTTGACTAGTCACGACTGACTGAGCTACTGACAACTGACTCTGCTACAGACACGGCTAACTCTACTACAGACACTGTTGACTGTACTACAGACAAGGCTGACTTGACCACAGTCACGACTGACTCAGCTACTGACAACTGACTCTGCTACAGACACGGCAAACTCTACTACAGACACGGCTGACTTTACTACAGTCACGACTGACTGAGCTACTGACAACTGACTCTGCTACAGACACGGCAAACTCTACTACAGACACGGCTGACTTGACTACAGTCACGACTGACTTGACTACAGTCACGACTGACTGAGCTACTGACAACTGACTCTGCTACAGACACGACTAACTCTACTACAGACACTGTTGACTGTACTACAGACAAGGCTGACTTGACCACAGTCACGACTGACTCAGCTACTGACAACTGACTCTGCTACAGACACGGCAAACTCTACTACAGACACGGCTGACTTTACTACAGTCACGACTGACTGAGCTACTGACAACTGACTCTGCTACAGACACGGCAAACTCTACTACAGACACGGCTGACTTGACTGCAGTCACGACTGACTTGACTACAGTCACGACTGACTGAGCTACTGACAACTGACTCTGCTACAGACAAGGCTAACTCTACTACAGACACTGTTGACTGTACTACAGACAAGGCTGACTTGACCACAGTCACGACTGACTCAGGTACTGACAACTGACTCTGCTACAGACACGGCAAACTCTACTACAGACACGGCTGACTTTACTACAGTCACGACTGACTGAGCTACTGACAACTGACTCTGCTACAGACACGGCAAACTCTACTAGACACGGCTGACTTTACTACAGTCACGACTGACTCAGCTACTGACAACTGACTCTGCTACAGACACGGTTAACTCTCTATAGACACGGTTGACTCTACTACAGACACTGTTGACTCGGCTACAGACATGTCTGACTCGGCTACAGACATGTCTGACTCGGCTATAGACATAGCTGACTTGGCTATAGACACAGCTGACTTGGCTATAGACACGATTGACTCAGCTGCTGACAACTGACTCTGCTACAGACACGGTTGACTCTACTACAGACACGGCTGACTCGATACTAACAACTGACTGGGCTATTAACGCGACTGACTCGGCTGACATCAATTTTTACTTACTGACATGAGTAATTTTACTGCTGATCGTCATGGAGGTGAGCATTCACCAAGTTAATAATATTAATACTAATACCAATAGAAGAAAGCTGCTGATTGGTAACCAACCCGCACAGAAGAGCCGGGTCGTTGCATCGCAGCAGGAAGTTAATGTTACTGTTACTTGCACTGTCCGTGCATTGACGCCCCAACCGCCAGGCAGGGTTGCGGTCTGCAATTTTGACAGAGGAGCGACGCCGACTCATGTCGTTGTACGTGAAGAAATGGTAATGCTGAAATAGTTGGATAACGGGCGGTTCTTAATGTGGTATAAATTATACAGGGATAAAAACTTGAATTCCAAAGACCCACGGTGTCGGTAACCTCACTGAGACAACATCGCGTGTGGATACCTCCTCATCAAACTGTTTTGGATTGTATCACACAAGAAAAGTTGTAAACTATAATGACGAAACGATCCACGTAGTAATGATTATTATACAACCTCGAAATGAAGCAAGAAAAAAAATGACAGACTGTAGGCTATATTACGTCGAAGAAGTACAGACGTGGACAAATTATTAACAAAATTGACGATTTTTATGGTATTTTGTTTACAAAATTTGACTTTTGAATTTAGACTACAATTGACAATTTTGGATGTTTCCATCATTACAGTAGAGAGAAATATGCAAAAATGTCAACTGTAGTTTAAATTGAGGAGTCAAGTTTTGTAAAAATATATAATAAAAATCTTCAATTTTGCTAATAATTTGTAAATTAGCAAAAATGTCAACTGCATTGAAGAGTCAAATTTTGTAAAAATATAAAACAAAAATCTTCAGTTTTGCTAATAATTTGGAAATATCCAAAATGTCAACTGTGGTCCAAATTGAAGAATCGAATTTTGTAAAAGTATATAATAAAAATTTTCAGTTTTGCTAATAATTTGTAAATATGCAAAAATATCAAATGTAGTCCAAATTGAGGAGTTAAATTTTGAAAAATATGCAACACTAATCTTCAATTTTGCTAATAATTTGGAAATACACAAAAATGTCAACTGTAGTCTAAATTGAAGAATCATATTTTGTAAAAATATATAATAAAAATGTTCAATTTTCCTAATAATTTGTCCACGTCTGTACAAACAGATTCGTATTTTCAGCTCTACTAATACCACAGGGATGACTTAGAGAATATTAACGGTCACCAGTTATAGCAAATCATCTTTGTATTACCCCAGCGGGTATTGTCACTTATACACTCTGCGACTAGCAGCGTATTAACCCTTAAATTGACGAAGTATCTTATAGGATACAACAGGTTAGGCTATATGCTATAATTTTAATAGAACAATAGAAAAAAAATTGGTAGAAAAATTAAAATGTTCACAATACTATAATATTGTACAATATATAAAATATGGACATTGCGAGAGTTGTTTAGAAATTTATAAATCTTCTCACTATTCGTGAGCTGCCACAAGGAACAAAGAGTACTTAACCATATAAATGTTTACAAGTTCAGTGAACCATTAATTTTGTTTTGACAATGAAACTCCTACAAGTACATAGCTGCAAATACATTTTGTGATTGGTGGAAATATACCTAGTTTTAGAGAGGTAAGTGTTACAAAAAAGTAAAGAATGCTAATGAACTTGGTTTCATTTCGAATATAGGTGATGCTTCAGGAGAGCAATTGATCCTTTCAATGCAGCTAAAGTTACAATCGGAATAATAGATGTAGGTATTCCAAGCCTCTTAAACACATCTTTCGTGAAGAGAGTAGCGGTACCTCTTGCTCCAACCAGAAGTCCGATTACTTCAAGCTCTTCTAGCTGGTACTTTTGAAGGTAATATGGAATGGTAGGATTGTAGATATTCTTTTTTTCCTTATCCACTTCTGCTGGCTGTTCCTCATTCGTTTCGAAACGCACAGTGGGATCAATTATGAATCCAGATCTTGTAGATTCCTTGAAAGCTATTATATCTATTCGCCGTGTACTGCCAGTGACGGAGAGACCATGTACTTCTTCAAAGGTGTTGTAATCGGCATCTTTAAGGGCAGTGGTGTCTAGCGTTTCAAAGACCTTCGCCATGCTGATAGGATCCCAGGACGTGTGCAAGAGTTTCAACCTCGTTGTGGCAATGCCTACAACGGTTGTCCTGAGATCTTCCCGGCACAGCACGTACTGCAGCAACATTTCCAACCATTTTAATGCCATCGCGCCATTCGCTGTGGGAGAGTCCTTCGTGCTTACATATCCATTTGTTGGCACTAGGTTTAATAAACTAGTATGAGAAATGAAGTTGTGCCAATTTAAGGGTTAAAATCCATGTATTGAGTCTCGCCAAAAGACGTCCGTATGATACAGTAGTTATCATTTACGAAGGTTGTCCAAACTAGACGTCACAGACTGTTTACAATGCATTCTACTGATAAAGACTGATACTAGGTTATATTTCCTACAATTTATTTGTTCGTTTATTTAAGTGCCGGTAATATGTTTTTACTGGCAGAGTTAACGCCATAAGGCCTTCTCGTCCATTCAACCAACATAAAAATATATAGGAAAAATACATAACAGCAGCAAAGAAAACAATTAAATAATAATAGCCTGATAATAATAATAATAATAATAATAATAATAATAATAATAGCAACAAAATGTACATTTTTTAGTTACATGTAATTCTAAAAGTTAAACCATTGCAATTTAGTGTTCAATGAGACAATTTGTATAAAAATGATAAACATAATGCAGGAAAAATGATGTATTAAAAATAAAAATCCTATTCTAGAGATTAAAAACAGTTTCTTTGACAATCGGATTTTAAAATTAGTCATTGTCTAGCAACTCTTTTATACACTATTATAAATAATTTACAAAATAAGTACGCTACAGTACTATTAAATAAAATAGTTTGCATTATAGCACACAACATGGAAGATAATAGTGTAAATAATGTTTAATCAATGTAAACCTACAGTAAGTTACATTCTTTATCATAGTGTAAATAGGAAAATAGCATATCCTAGTGTACATAGTGTAAATAATATAAATTGTAAATATTAGTGTAATTGTTAAAGTGTTCTCTGTTTTGTTCCGTGTTATTTTACCAACAAGTGTCGTCTCAGCAGACATAATAACTTCGCTCACTAGATGCACGCGCGTCGTCCACTTCAGTAAAAAACTCCAGTAATGTTTAATCTGGTAGTTTCTGGGACTAAAATACATGACGGAAACTACCCAGCGACATTCCCTTTCTCACGGAAGACATGCTAATAATATTTATCGCTCTTAAAAATTCATTGCCTTCGGCCGAGTTTGAACCCAGTAGCCTCGAGTCCAATGGCCAGAACGGAAACCACTGGTCTACTGAAATAGTAAATTGCGTTACAAGAGCGGTATGTTGACGTTTTCATGTTCGATGAAAAGATTGAAAAAGCGAAACGTAGTTGAGCTTTTTCAATTTCCGAGAACATGAAAGCAAACATACCGCTCGTGTATCGTACATTATTTTGTGCGAAGATCGTTTGTTACATACCTGAAAGACGAATTTCTAATTAGTTGCAATGAAATCTCCATCTTGGTTTCTGTTCAATGACGGCAACTTTGGAAAACAAAAATATCTATCTTCAACATTGTTGCTTTAAAATGTTTTCTGTGTTTACTATACTCCAGCAGGCCGTGATATACGTCTGTCTTTTTTTTTCCCAGTCTATAAATGTGAACTTAAAACAAACGGTAAGGTTATGTAATGATTTATTTTTCATTTTAATATTTTAACAATATTATTTATAAAACACATTGCAGTAATAACATCGGCATCTGGAATCTTGTTGATTTTTTCACGGCTTCCTTAATGCTACTTGCATTAAAAATGTAGTAACTTTTGTGGTGTTGTAGAGTTTACTTAATTTTTGCAAATGTTTAAAAACAATAATTGACAGTGCAATTTAGGTGAAATTGCAGTGGTAAGTTTCTAATTTATAATTATTACTATGTTAAACGTCTCTAAAAATAATATGTTAAAAGCCTGAAGCAGTAAAATGAATGTCGCGCTTAAGCGGTAAGAAGAGGGAAATTGTTATGTGTGTTACGTTGGGAATACTGAATGTGGTATTTCACACTTACCGCGTATTGGTTTTGTGCGGAAACCAAGCAAATATGCACGATGTCGCACAAAATAATATACAATCATGCATTTCCTGAAATACCATTCGTTGCGTTAATTTGTTCTGTCTCGTGAGCTGTAAACACATCAGCATCCGTCTTGTTTTAAAATGTCCACAATTTGTTTATCTCCCACAGACCAGCGTACAAGAAGATTTCTTACAACAAACAGAACCGCTTAAGTCTGGCACGATTCAATTATCCACATGCACAAAGTAATTTCAGACATGAAGTCAACATCAATCTCACGTTACCAACACTAAAAACATGTGTTTGAAGAGTTCAAGAACCTGGGTTTGAACTCAGTCCACTAGAACAGCCGTGGCGAAAAGGCCATGGTGCGCCGAGCCACTGTGTAAGCTGCAACGTGCATAGCATCTATGGAGGGAGGCGGACAACCGAAGGGGAAGTTAATGTTTAGGACGTGTAACGAAGAAAGAAATGAATAAGAAAACATAGGACACATTATCACAACCTAAAATTAACTGTCTTCAGAATGTCTCTGCGACAGTGTTTCAAAATCAGGAATTATGTCACTTACTGCCAGTCGTAGTTGATCACGAAGATATTTGTCTGTCAGTCGTGATCTAAATTTGATTTTTACTATTTTCATTGTTGAAAATAATTTTTCACAAACGTAAGTTACAGCGAACATGGCTTCAACAGAGCAAGCGAAAGAACGAAGCTTCAAGTATTTATTTTTTTCCAAAAATTTGAAAAGTTCAATATCTGTCAAGTCCTTACATCTAGCTTTCATTTAACGTCACATTGTAAATCTGTGAGTTTAAATTGAAAATCTAACTGCATTATTCGTACATATGCTGTAAAAGAATCGACGTACAGAGATGATGATGATGATGATGATGATGATGATGATGATAATAATAATAATAATAATAATAATAATAATAATAATAATAATACTTAACCTTTTAATGTTTCATCAGTAACATGTAGTAACTTATAATGCCGTTTTATGTTATACAACCGTTTTCCTAGTAATACTTCTGAACAAATCATACATTTAATATTTTCATCATATTGTAAGCAAAAGAATGCATCCTCCCATCCTACTTGAAACCTTCGTTTTTCATAGAGGTACATGGGGTCGAGAGAGATATTGCGACGATACGCCACTCGCAGGTCAGAGACAAATACAAATAGAACGGAGTTTGACTGCAGTGAGTGAGAGGGTGGGGGTTGTAGGTAGGAAGCGAGAGAAAAGCACTGCGAGCCACAATGTGCTGGTGAGTCGCATTTTCGCCGCGGCTGCACTAGAACAACAGAGACTGCACAGATAAGACGTAAAAATAGTACAGGGATATGAGAAATGTTGGGTTGAACATCACTAAGTGAAGTAAAACACAACTTCAGTAGGCTAACATTTTAAAATTACTTTTCAAAGGAAAAGTTACATTTGTTCGGATCAAATTTCTTTACATTTAAAGAACAAAACTAAAATTATTTTAATCATTTATTATCATAATACATTGTTGTCTGAACGGGACACTACACTAAAAATGATAACTTTTTTCCTAATCATTTTTTTCAACCAAATTTTGAGAGCATATTTACTATGTAACTAGCAAAATCCAAAATTTAAACTCCTAATTGTTTTGGCTTTTGATTTTTTTAATTTTTCCTATTTTTTATAAATATTTTCAAACCCAAGTTTTTAATAGAAGATCTCAATTTTTAAGCTTCCTTTTTTTTTTGTTACATTCACAAAACATAAACATTTCTATGCATTCATTTTATGGAATATCTCATTTGCTCACTTTGAATACTTACTATTTTAATTTTGAAAATGTAATTTTTTCTATAATTCATGAAAAAAATATTAATAAAATAAACTAGCAGCATTTTTACCAAATAAATGCATAGAAAGATGTAGCTACTTCATAAATACTTGAAGTAAAATTTCATCCTGATTGATTAATATTTGGAATAAAAAAGTTAGTGTTGAATGAAGAAAAGAAAACTTACGGAAAATTGGATTTGAAAGTAAAATGAATATGGGCTATTCAATATGAAATCGATCAGTAAAAAACCTCGCATTTTTTATACTCTAATTTTTTCCCTATTTATACAAGGTGCAGAGGAGAGTGCATTTTCAAAAATATACTATCGAAAGTCAAACGGTTTTCGTATTGTTGAGTGACAAATTTAGCTTATTTTAGAAAAACAAGCCTCTTTCAGCGCTCAGAACTCTGGAACCATTTACTGCAAAATATTGAACGGGACCTCATTTTGAAGCTGACATTTGATAGGTTATGTTAAGAAGTAATCCTTATTTTTATTGTACACAGATAGACAGATAATCTGATTTTATTTACTATTAGGCTTTTTGTCAATTTGTAAAAATGTAAAAAAAAATATTGAGAAAAAACCTTGCATTATTAAGAGGGATTCGGCATTGTTTGCTTAGTGGTATGGCTATACGTTTCAAGGGTATTAAATAGATTATTTTCACAGGCCTGGACTTGAACGGCGCAGTACCACACGCACTGGCCGAGAGCTGAAGATAAGCGAGCGTTGGGCGTCATTTTACTCCAGTGTTTATGAAAACCTGTGATAAAGCTAGCCCAGCTATGCGCTACTAGACGAAACATAACGTGTTTGTCTCCTGGCCTTGCTTGTCTCGGCTAGCTTCCGTCTCAAAGTCAGCTGGTTAGTTCACGCGCGTACTATTTATTTTCTTTATTTGATATGTTCAATACTTTCTTATCAACATACCATCAGTAAAAAAAAATTGTGTTTATTTGTAGCCTACTTTCAATGCGGAATCTAACTATATATTTTTAAAATATTTTTTCCTTGGCAAAGGCGTCTTAATGAGGAAAAATCTAAATTTCTCCATTTCCATAAAAAGTAAGCAAGCCTGTTTTTATGTCAATGTAAACTTTAATTTCTCAGCATCAAAATAAACCATGATTTTGATCATTGGGTGAAAGGGTTTCGGAGCTACAACAGTTTAAAGTTGGTAATTTTATGAAAATAAGATACATTTAAATATTTTTAATTTAAACACTATGAAGTTCTGATGCCTCAAACTTTGCACAAAGCATTGTATCACAGTTCTCTACGTAGAAAAAAAAAGTTTCATTGTATTTAGAAATTGTAAGGTCAATTTTCTCTATATTGCGGTCGATTTGAGATGGAATAGCTGATATTTATGTAACATATACCTATTAAAATTATCCTCCGCTACATTCATCTAGTAACTTCAGGGAGCCAACTTTAGAACAAAAAGTAACTAGATGTGTAATCGGAAATTTATAAAGAAAATTCTTTGTTGAGAAAGTAATTTTGACAGATCTTTAAATGCCACGTCTCTTTACAGCCTTGATAATCTATTATAACTGCTCCCGTGTAATTTAGTGTCTGATATGACTTCTGACTATGGACATAGGACGAGGCGAATAGCTTCCGTTTGTAATACACGGTAGAACATTCATAGGGTGGAGTTTGTCACACGATATGAGTCGTTTGCTTCCAAGGCCGAGCCCAGAAACTGGTTGACCAAGAACATACTACATGTCAGGTTTTGAGGAACAACTTTTTTATGCATAAAGTTTATTTCCGAGTGATGGATAAGTTCGTCTGCACAAAGCACATACAGGGACATGACGGCAGAGCGAGTGCCGTCGCTGGACGAGAGCCAGATACTGCTGTAGGGGACACAGGACTGCACCTGTGTGGCTTTTCTTTCAAGAAAGCTCCCTTTCAATTTGTTACATAATAATGGAATGGAATGGATCATACAATCAAGAACAGTCTTAGAATTCAGGCTAAAGGCTGGTTCACAATAAACCGGGAACGAGAACCAGAATGAAAACGAGAAGCAGGGGACGTGAATATGAAAATCTTTGATTCATAATAAACCGAGAACGTAGACGACTATGCATATCGATATGCATGTCAATAACGATATGTAAAGTCGATATTATGCATTCTGATGTTATTTGTGTATAATTGATCAATGGCGTTCTCTCATGAGTACAAGGCAGCAAACATAAACACAGATTAACCAACTTCGTAATTTCAACTGAAACATTTCATTAGGTACGGTACTGTAAATATGCCCATGCATCTTTATTATCACAACCTATTTTAAGTCTACCATAACGTAAAACAATTAGAGAAGAAACATTTGTAATATAACAAAAATGAACTCAACAGTAGTTATTGAATTGAAGCATGAATATGTAGTGTGTAATACAACCAATACAGTAATAAAATATGATTCACTTACGATCGGTGTTCAAAGATGCAGCTATTGAAAGCCACGTATTCTCCTTCATTTTCTCATCTTTATACGAGGCGCGCCGCTTATCGTAAACGTGAGGATTTTCCTCAACACTCTATCTATCTATCTATCTATCTATCTATCTATCTATCTATCTATCTATCTATCTATCTATCTATCTATCTATCTATCTATCTATCTATCTATCTATCTGTCTATCTATCTATCTGTCTGTCTGTCTGTCTGTCTGTCTGTCTGTCTGTCTGTCTATCTATCTATCTATCTATCTATCTATCTATCTATCTATCTATCTATCTATCTATCTATCTATCTATCTATCTATCTATCTATCTATCTATCTATCTATCTATCTATCTATCTATCTATCTATCTATCTATCTATCTATCTATCTATCTATCTATCTATCTATCTATCTATCTATCTATCTATCTGTCTATCTGTCTATCTGTCTATGTATCTATCTATCTGTCTATCTATCTATCTATCTATCTATCTATCTATCTATCTATCTATCTATCTATCTATCTATCTATCTATCTATCTATCTATCTATCTATCTATCTATCTATCTATCTATCTATCTATCTATCTATCTATCTATCTATCTATCTATCTATCTATCTATCTATCTATCTATCTATCTATCTATCTATCTATCTATCTATCTATCTATCTATCTATCGATCCATCCATCCATCCATCCATCCATCCATCCATCCATCCATCCATCCATCCACTAACGTAACCTTTATATGAAACGAGTGAAAGTCAGGATAGGAAAAGAAATGTCAGAAGGAAGTGAAATAGAAAGAGGAGTACAAGGATGCCCTTTATCATCTATCCTGTTCAACATCTACTTGGAGGATTAGTGAAGAACTGTTTTCAGAATATGGGAGAAGTGATAGTAGGACGAAGAAGAATAAAGTTTGTAAGATTTGGTGATGATATGGCAGAAGAGGAAATGATACTAAGGGGCATGACAGCTGTGAACAGTATGGGATGAAGATAACTGCCAACAAGACGCAGACCATAGTTATAGGAAAAAAAAAGTATAGAAGATAAACTTGCGAATTTTAAATGAGGCAGTAGAGCAAGTGGACAGCTTCAAATACTTGGGGTGTACTATAAGCAGTAACATGAGCTGCGATCAAGAAGTCAAAAGGAGGATAGCAATGGCCAAAGAAGCTTTTAATACGAAAGGAGCATCTTCTGAGGACTTCTGGAGAAAACTAAGGAAGAGACTAGTGAAGTTCTTTGTATGGAGTATAGCATTATATGGTGCAGAAACATGGACAATACGACGAAGTGAAGAGAAGCGAATAGAAGCGTTTGAAATCTGATTATGGAGAAGGATGGAGAATGTGAAATGGACAGACAGAATAAGAAATGAAGCTGTGCTAGAAAGAGCGGATGAAGAATGAATGATGATAAAACTGATCAGAAAGAGGAAAAGGAATTGGCTGGGTCACTGGTTGAGAAGAAACTGTCTACTGAAGGATGCACTGGAAGGAATGGTGAACGGGAGAAGATTTCGGGGCAGAAGAAGATATCAGATGATAGACGACATTAAGATATATGGATCATATACTTACTTACTTACTTACAAATGGCTTTTAAGGAACCCGAAGGTTCATTGCCGCCCTCACATAAGCCCGCCAGCGGTCCCTATCCTGTGCAAGATTAATCCAGTCTCTATCATCATACCCCACCTCCCTCAAATCCATTTTAATATTATCCTCCCATCTACGTCTCGGCCTCCCTAAAGGTCTTTTTCCCTCCGGTCTCCCAACTAACACTCTATATGCATTTCTAGATTCGCCCATACGTGCTACATGCCCTGCCCATCTCAAACGTGTCGATTTTATGTTCCTAATTATGTCAGGTGAAGAATACAATGCGTGCAGTTCTGTGTTGTGTAACTTTCTCCATTCTCCTGTAACTTCATCCCGCTTAGCCCCAAATATTTTCCTTAGCACCTTATTCTCAAACACCCTTAACCTATGTTCCTCTCTCAGAGTGAGAGTCCAAGTTTCACAACCATACAGAACAACCGGTAATATAACTGTTTTATAAATTCTAACTTTCAGATTTTTGGACAGCAGACTGGATGATAAGAGCTTCTCAACCGAATAATAACACGCATTTCCCATATTTATTCTGTGTTTAATTTCCTCCCGAGTGTCATTTATATTTGTTACTGTTGCTCCAAGATATTTGAATTTTTCCACCTCTTCGAAGGATAAATCTCCAATTTTTATATTTCCATTTCGTACAATATTCTGGTCACGAGACATAATCATATACTTTGTCTTTTCGGGATTTACTTCCAAACCGATCGCTCTACTTGCTTCAAGTAAAATTTCCGTGTTTTCCCTAATCGTTTGTGTATTTTCTCCTAACATATTCACGTCATCCGCATAGACAAGAAGCTGATGTAACCCGTTCAATTCCAAACCCTGCCTGTTATCCTGAACTTTCCTAATGGCATATTCTAGAGCGAAGTTAAAAAGTATATGGATCATATACAGAGACAAAAAGGAAGACAGAAAATATGAAAGACTGGAGAATGCTGGGTTTGCAGTGAAAGACCTGCCCTTGGGCAGAACACTATGAATGAATGAATGTAATCATTAGTTTTAATTTACCTCAAATGTCTGGTTGTTTATGTAACTGAAGCATTCCTACCCCCACATCCTGTGCACACCTGGCGCGTTGTTATGCAACGAATCGGTTGTTGGGGTTATTAATTTGAAGACCCCCGCTGTCAAAACACAGGAAGGACATGTTCTCCTCTGACCTGTCACCGCGGCGGCTAACGAGAGCCAATACGACGGATGGGAGAGTGACTCGGCCTTTCTCACGCAGCCTCGCTGTGCAGAGGATCCCAGATCGTTATGTAATGCGGGAAAGCATAATTGCAGTGAGCTTCCTCTGCAAGATTAGATGGTTATGCAACTCCAAAAATGTATTTATCTACAGTGCAACGTTTAAAACATAGCATATGTCCAACAAATATATTCTAATATCTTTCTAGAAACACAGACCGTTCAGAAAGTAAGTTCCGATTGTTATTATTAGAGACCACATTTTCATGTTTTTAAAAAGACCATTTTAGGTTTTTGGAATAGGTGAAGTAGGTTCTTTTTTAGGTTTTACGTCCAATCTGTGAAAGGGGTCGCAAAAACTGTCATATCGTTAAAATGTATCCTCACAGTACTCTTAAAAATAAATATATATTTATTAAGGGAACATGGACCACGAAACTGACCTTTTCAAGAACCAAACTATTTATCAAAATTATAAGACTCGAAAATTTTATTAACAATAAGAGAAAGGTGCGCTCGAAGGAGCATTAAAGTTTGGCACACTGCACTGTTTATATTTTATCTTTGATGAGGTCAGTTAGCGATCCTATTCTACGTGGTACAGTCATTAAGTTCTAATACTGAGCGCATAGTGGCGTTAAGGTGCACTATAGCGCATAGGTGGCACCACGGTATGATACCTTGTCAGTTAGTCTCTCGACCCAACAAGAGACAGTTGAGTGCATGCACTGTAAGCAGAACTACGGTCTTTGTTGTGACGGTGATTTGAATGCGCGCGTCGGAACTCGAGTATGTTGCAGTTTGAGCAACGGGCAAGCGTCACGTTCTGTCAGAAATTAGGCGAAACTGCTATAACCGATCATAACTGGAGGCGAAACATGGTGTTTCCTTTACGATCCGCAACTGAAGCGACAATCCGCCACCTGGAAAACGCCATTATTTCCACGACAGAAAAATCCGCAACAAGACAGGTCAAAAGGCAAGGTGATGCTTTAACAGTTTTTTTTTATTCAAATGGAATTGTTCACATAGAATTCATCCCACAAGGTGCAACTGTAGACAAGATCCTCTACAAAGAGATTCTTGGCCGTTTACGCCATTCAATTCGTCGTAAGCGTCCTGAGCTTTGGCATAGGAAGAATTGACTGTTGCTACACGACAACGCCCCTGCACATCGCTCCATCCTTGTCCAAGACGAACTTGCAAGGCAACAGGTCGCTGTTTTGCCACACCCTCCGTACTCACCTGATCTCGCACCATGCGATTTTTTTTTCTCTTTCCCCTCATGAAATCAATCCTACGTGGGCGTAATTTTTATGCGGCCGAAAAGGTCATGACTGCCACAAGAGAAGCCGTACGGAATCTTCCTGCCAACATCTTTCAGCGGTGCTTCCAGCAGCTACACCAACGTTGGCAGACGTGCATAACGGCCAACGGCGACTATATTGAGGGAGGATGTCGATCTGTTTAAGTGTACGCCGTATCACGCGGCATCTTCTGAGAAATCCAGATTCTTGTGGGTGCCTACCCTTCAGGGTCAGTGTCAGAACTTAATGACTGTACCACGTATTTCTGCACTCTGAGAAGTGATAGAGTTCACACTTTTTTCACAGAATTTACACACGCATTTCTCATCAGGTTGGTGGAATCTTGAGTTTTGACACACTTTTGTGGTGGTATCCGTGTATTGCGAGTCCAACGATGGCATATCTTTGCGGTTGGTTCGGTTTGGTCCAATCCCTGTATATCATGGCATCTGTGCAGAAGAAATTACTATCGACTCCTCTCTGCTTTGTCGTCCTTCGTGCGATAACTTCGTTGTAGGATTCGTTGGACGGTAAGGCCATTTCCATCCTTAGATCCTCTATAAAGAAGGTTTCTCTAGCAAGTAAGTACATACATCTGGTCGGTGCGAATTTTCCTGCTCCAAGAGCTCTCTTCAGAAATCTGGCCTTGACTTTTTCGATTCTTCGATCTTCGATCCTTCCCCTTTAACATTATTTGTAGTTTGAATAAATTATTGTAACATGTAATATTTTCTCTAATTATAATTCTGCAGTGCTCGGGAAAAGTGGCATAAGTCAGTTTCCACAAACCTTTTTTGATAATTTATTGACAACTTACGGAACATCTGCTCGCTTGGAAAAAAATACATAAGTATTTCTCCCATTACAATAATTCATACAGAAAAAAATCAAATCGACATAAACCAGTGTAAGTTGTCAATAAATTATCAAAAAAGGTTTGTGGAAACTTACTTATGTCTCTTTTCCCAAGCACTGTAGAATTTGTCTTGATATAACTACATAAATTTCAGGGTACATTACACACAACGTTTTAATTAAATTTGTTCAAACTTGATCGAGAATTATTTTAAAAAGTAACAAACAAACAAACAAACAATACAACATTATTTACTGGTACTGTTCCTGGTTGCAATATATGACCAAATACTTTTCAAGATTCTCTATTGTCTCTCTAAAATACATTTGAAGGACGAAAAGGTCCTTTTGACAGCACATGACGTCATAGGTGCAAATTTCATCGCTGCCACTGCAACAGGTACCCTCGGTAACTGACAATTGAAGCTTTCCTCCTGAAGAATGGAGCGCACATTTTTTCAAATCCTGAATTCCTCTGCAATACTTTCTTCAGTTTTAATGTGTCGGCTTCACCCACGGGTCCTGGTACTTGTTTCTGTAGAAGCGAGTCAATGACACTAATTGCATCTTTCATTTTTATCGACGAAGATTCCAAGTACTCAATATATTTTGGAAGGTCACTGAAATGTGCCTTGAGGAAAGTAAGGGAGCCATAAATGTTGTCAGTGCTAAGTACAGATTTTGCCTTAGGGAATGAGGCAGCTTCCTCCACGTCGAGAGTGTTCTCTCCCCCCCCCCCCACCCCCGCTCTCACTCTCTCTCTCTCTCAATGTATTGAAATTTATCTCAAATTAAAAAAAAAAAATCTATATATAACACAGTAAATATAGAATAACGGTTATCAACAATGATTTAGGTTTTTTAGGTACTAAAGTCCAATTTAGTTTTTTTTTAGGTTAAGCATAATTCAAATATACGACTCCTACGATCATGATTCGGAAAAGTATTGAAGAAATAAGAAGCAAGGAAAGAAATAGGTAAAAACCTACAAATCCGGTCCGTAGTTATTATGCATTATAATCGCGCATTTAACGGCACTTTATCAAGTCAGTGGTTACGTCAATGAGGTCAGTGATAACGAGAGGTTATTTTTGAGAGATGAGTCTAGCTATGAGTCTAGGGATGAAGTTACAGGAGAATGGAGAAAGTTATACAACACAGAACTGCACGCATTGTATTCTTCACCTGACATAATTAGGAACATTAAATCCAGACGTTTGACATGGGCAGGGCATGTAGCACGTATGGGCGAATCCAGAAATGCATATAGAGTGTTAGTTGGGAGGACGGAGGGAAAAAGACCTTTAGGGAGGCCGAGACGTTGATGGGAAGATATTAAAATGGATTTTAGGGAGGTGGGATATGATGGTAGAGAATGGATTAATCTTGCTCAGGATAGGGACCGATGGCGAGCTTATGTGAGGGCGGCAATGAACCTCCGGGTTCCTTAAAAGTCAGTAGGTAAGTAAGTAAGTAAGTAAGAGTCTAGCTATAATTCACGAAGGCATTATCCACTGTAAACGAGTTTTACAGCTCCATAATTCGGCACCAAGGAAAACAGCAATGCTAGAATGTGGCGGAATTTATTGAATTGAATTTATTTAATATTATTGTAGTCAGTCAGCACAATTAAATGCAGTTCTTTACCGTTAATATAAACATAATTGTACTGCAAACACAAAGTCAGATTTTTTTGTTTATATTTCACATAAACATCCTTTTTAACGATTTTGGACTGTTGCAGCATTTTCGGGCAACTGATTCGGGAAAATCTCGAAATGTATTTTCTGCAACATCACAAGACTTTCTACAGAGGTAAGCAAAGAAGAAATGGTATGAATGCCTTAAGACAATGGACAGTCATTGTATTCTGAAGTCAATATTGAATCGTTTGCCAAAAAGTAGTGGCCTAAACCGTAATGAAGAAGATATTATAGACGAATTATAAATTGTGACTATTTTGATCTCAGGAACTGCAGATCGAATAGATGGCGACTTATCATATCTACAACAGCTGCACATGATACGAATAAATTGCCCTCTGACCTTGGATACCATGTTCATTGTCAAAGAAGGCGGCAGCAATTATCAGTTGTAAAACTTTAATTTCTCCTAAACTAATCGCTGTGTGTTTCAGTGCCTCAGTTCTGTAACTTCTAATGATGTCCATGTGCCAGAAGATCAAGCTGTAATGGAACAATATTGACAGGAAACAAGGTCACAGTGTCTCTTTCATCTCATGTAAAAATAGAAATTAAAAAGATACACGCGGTAGTTTAGTTTAAATCAGCTAGAAAAAGTTTGTGATCTTTAACTGGCAAAGTACAGATCAAGAATTGTACTATTTTCCCCCCTTGTATTTAGCTTATAAGTGCACTAAAGTGTTCTTAGACCGTGTTGATCCCCTATTGCACTTTAATGTATTTGTATTTTTTTTGTTACTGTCTTTGTTGTATTTGTTTGTGCTACCTTGTAGGAAGAAAGAGAAGGCCTTATGGCCTTAATTCTGTCAGAATAAAAACATTAATAAATTAAATAAGTAGATTAAATAAACAAATAAATTAAATAAATAAAATAAATAAATAAAAATAAATTAAATAAATAAGTAACAAATAAATTAAATAAATATAGGCTATATACACATAAGTTAAATAAATAAATTAATTAATTAATTAAATAAATAAACAAATAATAAATAAACAAACAAATAAATAAACAAGATAAATTTAATTAATTAAATAAATAGATTAAATCTGCAAATAAAGGGTATTTAAAATGTTTTGTCGATTTACCGAAATCCCGTCATTAGTACATTTCTTCCATTCTCTAAGAATGTCGTCTATGTATATATTAAAAAGACTTGGTGATAGACTACATCCTTGTCTGACACCTTTATTAATCATAAATTCTTCCGATAATTTTCCTTTTATTGATATTCTGTTCATTGTTTTGGCGTAAATCGATTTTATAACTTGTATTAAGTGCAGTGCAGACGACCAGATAATTATTCAGGATAGTGAAGATAACTTGCAAAAGGCCATACACAAATTAAATACAATATGTGGAGAATATCATCTAAAAATATCAATACAAAAGACAAAAGTAATGGCTTTCAGAGAAAAACATCCAGTTAGAAGTAAAATAATAATAAATAATACTGTTATAGAACAGGTGAGCCATTTTAAATACCTAGGTTGCGATATTACTTATGATTATGATAAGGATGTGAATATTAAAACACAACGCTTCCAGGCTATATGTGGCACAATTACCAAAAATTTAAAGAAGAAAACAAGGAAAGAAACGCAAATAAAATTTTATAAGACAATGGCTATACAAACTCTCTTGTATGGATGTGAAGCATGGACCTTGAAGAAAAATGATATTAATAGAATCCAGTCAGCGGAAATGAAATTTCTCAGAGGAGTAAAAGGATGTACAAGATTGGATAGATATAGAAATGATGACATAAGGAATGAACTAAACCTGCTCCCAATTATAGATAAAATAAAGGAATATAGAATTCGTTGGTAGAATCATTTAAGAAGAATGGATAAGGAACGAATACCGAAACAGGTGTTGGATTATAAACCACAAGGGAGAAGAGATATTGGTCGGCCAAGAACAAGGTGGAAAGTTGAGGACGGAACAGGAGACACTCCTACTCCATGAAGAGAAGAAGAAGAAGAAGAAGAAATAGATTAAATAAAGAAATAAATTAAATAAATAAATAAACTAATAAATTAAATAAATAAGTAAACAAATAAATTAAATAAATAAAAAATAAATTAAATAAATAAAAAATAAATTAAATAAATAAATAAACAAATAAATTAAATAAATGAATAAACAAATAAATAAATAAAATAAATAAATTTAATAAATTTAATTAATTAAATTAATTAAATAAATAGATTAAATAAATTAAACAAACAAACAAATACATTAAATAAATAAACAAATTAAATAAAATAAACAAATACATTAAATAAATAAACAAATAAATTAAATAAATAAAAAATGAATTAAATAAATAAATAAAACAAATAAAGAAATTAAATAAATAAATAAACAAACAAATTAAATAAATAAACAAATAAATAATATAATAAATATACAAATAAATAAATAAATAAATGCGCTCGTTTCATAAACATCCTCGCGTCTTAATTACTACCATTATAGGCTCGTTGCATAATGTACTATTTCGTGAAAAATATCATTATTTCACTTCAGTGTACTCTTAATAGCTATAAATGCGTTACGTTTGAAACATCTTGTATTGTGGATGTACGTGGCTAAGCAAACAAACAAACAAACAAACAAACAAACAAACAAGCAAAGGAAACATGTAACAAAGTATGGAAATTGGAAGATTGCAAAATTGGACTTGAAAATAGCACAGTGACACATTTTAAAGAACGGACAGGAGATTCCAATTACAGAGCACACTATTTGAATAGCCTCAGCTCCGAGGATGCCCGCAGGCACGATGAGGTGGCATTGATCGCTTCTGACAAAGGAGCATCGTTGCCTCGTTACGTAACCAGCTTCGAGAAGGCTACAAGCATCTGTTAAATCATGAAGATGCACCGTCTCAATTGGAGGCTCCATACGCACGTGGGGTCACGAGCAAGCCGTTAATATTTAATCGTCGATTAACTTTTCAATGGTAATGAGATGTGGCCTTCACGATCAAGCGAGCAAAATTGTTAATGCTTTCGTTAACACATCATCGCAATATTTATGTATATACTGTAAGTAAATGATGAGGTTGCTAAGTGGGCATGAAGAAAAATGTTATAATTTTGAATTAGTTACACCGCACGTCGTGGCTCAAATATTAGCGTAAGGAGCTAAAAATAAAACAGAACCGAGTTCGATTCCGACAGGGAAGTGAAGATTTACCTCATTTGTCTTCTTTTTTGTTTGTACTGTGTCATCGTTTATCTTAAGGAAGAGACTAAGTGAAGTGCTTTGTGTGGAGTGTATCATAATAGGTTCGTGCCAACAACAGTCAGGAACCGTCCGTAACCATCGTGAGCAGACGTCTCCAAAAGCGTATTCACGAGTAAGCCCCTGAACGGAACCGAAGGCAGTACGTAATGAGCCGCTCCGCCTCACCCATCCCCACCTGTACTGTACTCAATGTTTATGCGCAAACGAAGAGCAGTGGCGGACTGCCATTATCATTGTGTTGCTCGGAGTGTTCCACATTTTCACAATGTCTTATAATCATGGACGTAGTACATTCAAGGATGAATAGGAAGAGACTTTTTTTTTTTTAGTTAGTGGGGAGAATGTGAAATGCTTAATTTGTTCGAAAATTCTTAAGGGTGTGTTAAAATTCAACATGCGACGACAATACTCGACTCTTCACAAAGAATATCATACAATTACAGGTATGTGGGACATGTGAAAAGAATTTATTTTGGGGCTATCTGCATAAATGTTGGTTATACATAATAATCAGTATATTACAATACGTTTACACTCAGTTCCGCATGACAAACATATAGTTTTTCATTTAATTTTAGGTGAAGTGCGTAGGCCTACAAATATTTTGATAAATATAAAACAAGAAAATACAAACACAAATCACACACGTGTCCTCAGTCTTAAACAATAAAAGCTTCTTGCTAGCTATGTTCTAGCTTGGAATATTGGAAAGTCAATGAAGCCCTTTACACAAGAATCATTTGTAAAATCGTGCATACAGGACGTTACTAAAATACCATGTCCAGAACAAAGTCAAAGTTTGAGAAAATTAAATTGTTTCCAATTACAGTTCAGAGAAGGAATTTAAAGATTGTAAATGTAATTGAATCTGAAGTCGAAACCACAATTAACCAGTTTGTAGCTTACTCACTAGCATTGGACGAAAGCACAGATAGAAATGACAAAGCTCACCTAGCCATTTTCATCCGAGGAGTTAATGAACATTTTACTGTGTCTGAATGTCTTCTAGATGTAATTACAAAATACAACTGGAGAAGATCTTTTCCAGGCACTGAAAGGCACCATAGAACAGAAGAGGTTGAATTTGCAATGGCTTGTGTCAGTAGCAACAGACGGGGCTCCAGCTTCATAGTATGTCAAAATAATATACAAACGTATATTATTTCTTATTCTTTTGATGTTATTATTTGTAAATTTAAGCAGACCGTTGCCGCGATACCCCACTGATCGCTCCCATCTGTTGAGGTACGAGTCTCTCTCCCTTCTCTAGCCTTACAGCATACTGTGTTCTGCGGGCTGCATCGAGAGCACGAAATACGATACGCTTTTTGGAGACCTCTGATCGTGAGCATGCGCAGTACAGAAAAAGCGTTCCAACACAATCCGAACCAGTCCTGAACCGGAAACATGTACTGCAGTCGGGCGTTCCAACAAGCTTTTGACACGGGTCCGGAACGGCCAGAAATAGTCCGTGGATTGAGGCATGTACGGAAGAGTACGCGAGACGCGCATGCGCATAAGCTCACCAACGTCTCCTGGATACTGAAGAAAGACATGATCGACTGTTCACATCAATGAGGTTAAAGATGAAAATTACCAGTACAGACGAATAATAAAACTAGAGATTTAATTTAAATTTTCGCCAAAAAGAAAGGGAATGGAAATTATTTGGGTACTGAAATAGTTAATTACAATTTCAACAAGCAGCGTTGTTTAATAGTACATTATGCAACGAGCCTATAATGAAGGTAATTAAGAAGTGAGTATGGACATTTATGAAACGAGCGCAAGCGAATTTCATAATTCTCATACGAGCTTCTTAATTACCATTTTAGGCGAGTTTCACACGACTTTTTATGCTCGACCATATTTCTAACTTGATATTATTAATTTTTGAGCAATGTCCCGTATGTTGTGAGATGTGCACAGACGCGAAAATATTGATTTTTTCCGAGGAACAGATGTCCACATTGACTTTGCTAGGCCATAAGAACCTACAGAGATAACATTGAAATTAAATTAGACATTGAAAAACGAGATGACAAATTGAATTTATTTGAATATTATTTATAATTAACGCTAATTATTATAGTAACAGAACATAACCTTCTGCGACAGTATTGGATTTCCAGCCTCCGTGACTTTTCGCTAATTCTCTTTCGATTGCATATCCGAGAATAATCGATACTTGCGGTTTTATAACGGAGAAAGCTGACCTGTCATTGAGTGAACAGTTGTAACCTGAGTCGTCATTGGCTGAAAGACCTGACCTTTAATGAGTAGGTGTACTTTAATGACATGCATTAAAGGTCTGCTACCAGGTGTATAATTACTACATTTCGGCATGGTCGAGCATAAAAGTATAATAAATAACGTACATACATTAATCATTAAAAAAAGAACTATTTTTAGATGAGAGTCCCCCAGTACACAACATTGAATTAGCGGAATTATTGCCTTCCATATTTTTTGTCATCTTTTTATAGAAAATGATCGAAATTCTATTTTCTGCAATTAGAATTATCTGCGAAACGATAATAATTAAGCATCCCGTTCTTAGCAAAGATGATCACAGTTACAGCATCTCTGGATTTAGTACATAACGATCCGCGAAAGCGTTCCAACAGCGTCCAGTCAGTTTCAATCCCATAGAGCGTATTCCGAATCTCACTGGTGAGCAATCCGATGGCATCACGGTGTTCCGAATTCCACCGATGACGTCATTGATGCTCCACCGGTGTCGCACCGGTGCCATCAGCTTGCAGAGGTGGTGGCAGTCTCCATCAGCCGCCATCAGTGAATCTGATTGGTTCTTGTATAGGGCGGGAATTAGCAGGCGAATGACATCGTGCACTGTTGTGTCATGGCGGTGTGTTCTGCTTTAGTTCTGCTGTATTATTTGTAATGAGCACAACGTAAAAGCAATATGTTAATGGCTTATGAGCGAACATGTCAACGGACTAGTTATTACTACCGGTTCAAGAAATAAATTGTTTATGCTATCTTTTCTTTGAACGAGATGGCAGTACTAAAATTTCGCAAAATTTTGCTAGCGTAGCACAGACAACAACTTGTACAGTCGCCATGACAGCCATCGATCTTTCCAGCAGTTTTGTTCCTTAATTCTCTGCAACGTGACGTCATTGATGCCACCAGACCGGTGAGATTCGGAATACGCTGATAGCAGATGCTCAACTAGCGCATGCGCATAAGATGGTACAGGAACCGTGCATGAACTGATCCATGAACCGCTTGTTGGAACGAACCTTATATGGGGCAGAAACATGGACATTGCGACAAAGTGAAGAGAAGCGAATAGAAGCATTTGAAATATGGATATGGAGAAGAATGGAGCATGTGAAATTGAGAGACAGAGTAAGAAACGTAAATGTGTTGGAAAGAGTGGATGAAGAAAGAATGATGCTGAAAGTGATCAGAAAGAGGAAAAGGAATTGGCTGGGTCACTGGTTGTCAAGAAACTGCCTACTGAAGGATGCACTGGAAGGAATGGTAAACGGGAGAAGAGTTCGGGGCAGAAGAAGATATCAGATGACAGACGGAATTAAGATATGAACCGTTCAGAGCAGAAGTGGTGTAAGTCAAAAATGGATAATGAGGGTTAAAGTAAACATTCTGTAAAATACAGCGCAAAGTAGCAATTAATATTCACTTTATTTAAACTACTAGCCGTACCCGTGCGCTCCGCTGCACCCTTTAGAAATAAATATAAAGTAATTACATAATTAAAATAGGATATTTGATCCAGGGAACATTCGTGTTTGATAGAAGGATAAATCGTTTATTATGTTACTTAATTTAAATTGTATTTGCATAATTAAAATGCGATCATTTTGATCCAGAGACCACTCATTTGGTCATAAATATTATTTTAGGAAATACAGGAAACGAATGTACAGAATAGCCTATCAAGTTTTCTGTTCATAAGAAGCTATTTTAATCTTACCTGTCCTCGATTCACTCAGAAGTTACTGTAATAACATTATAGCATTATGTCCATCTAGAGAAACTACACTTTCCAATGGTGAAATAATAATTAATTATACAAATCGGTTAATTTAGCTTAAGATATTACTTCATACAAACACAGAAACTATTTCTGTAGGCTATCTTTCATAGCTTTCGATTGTTGGTGTCCAAGGCCCCTTATAGAAGAAGTCATTTGTTTTTTAATTCATTACACGGCCTTAGATTGCAGTTATTTTAATTTTAAAACTCATTTATCTCATTAAATATCAGTCCTATCAAAATTTTTTAAGGAATAGAACTTATCGGAAATTATTTTTAAAGAAACTATTGTTATGTAACATTTTTCAAGAAAATCAATAATAAGCGAGATATTTCGATTTATTTAATTCAGGCCCCCTTATAACCCCCCTTTTAAATAATGTATTTTGAATGCCATATAGCCTAAAATCTAAGTTACAACGAAGTTAATTTATATTCCAATTTTCATCGAAATCCGTTCAGCCATTATCGCGTGAAAAGGTAACAAACATACAGACAGACATACAAACAAAAATTTCAAAAAAGCGATTTTCGGTTTCAGGGTGGTTAATTATACATGTTAGGACCAATTATTTTTGGAAAATCGAAAATTACCAGAAAAATTTCGGCTACAGATTTATTATTAGTATAGATTAGTAGTCAGTGGATAGCACGAAGGACAAATTAACTGCTACTTTGCGCTGTATTTTATAAAATTTCTACTTTAAACCTCATTAACCAATTTTGGCTTACACTACTTTTGCTCTGAACGGCTCATATATCGATCATATCCGGAGACTAAGAGGAAGGCAGAAAATAGGAAGACCACACCTGTGGAGTAACGGCTAGCGCGTCTGGCCGTGAAACCAGGTGACCCGGGTTGGATTCCCGATCGGGGTAAGTTACCTGGTTGAGGTTTACCCAATATGAGCAAATGCTGAGTAACTATCTATGCTGGACATCGGATTTATTTCACCGGCATTATCACCTTCATCTCATTCAGACACTAAATAACCTAAGATGCTGATAAAGCGTCGTAAAATAACCTACTAAAACAAGCAAAAAGAAAATAGGAAAGACTGGAGAATGCTGGTTTTGCAGCGAAAGACCTTCCCTTGGGTAGAACACTATGAATGAAAGAATCGTTTATTTTACATGTGTGTGTATCTAATGTCTACCCAATTCACTTGCATAATTCGAATTTCGCATATTGCGGATAGATGGCAGGACTGTGACCCATTTAAGTTGCATACTACTTGGGCGGGACACGCTATGCATCATTCATCTATGTGCTCAAGGAGCATTTACACCAATGTATAGTAGCCTCGTTTAATTATTAGGCAGCGGCATTCCTTTTAAGATTTGTAGGTCATTATTGCATGCACCGATAATAAAATGAAAATGCGACGTTGTCACGTCTTGTTTGTTGCTGCTATATATTAATATAACATGGATATGGGCTAGGCTTAATTGCTCAAAGCATGAGTTAATTTGAAGATTATTTATATTATTTAGATTATTTATTTTAAATTAATTATTTAAAGAAGTAATTAAATGTTTCTCCATAAGGAAAACCGGAAAGTTTGGCTTTTTGTAATAATTATTTTATTGTTAAGGATTGGCCCTTATTGTAAGAACTATATATTTCACGGCGAATGTAATCACACGTAAAACCATCTACTTTATTAAATTTTGTGACTTTGTGTCCACGCTTTTTAGGTGTCTTAGGTCCATTTTTTACAATTTTACTTACAGTATTTCTATTTAATTTAAGAATTTTAGATGTCTCCGAAATTTTTCCTTGACCTAAATTGTTTTTCAGAACATACGTGTGAGCGTTGCACACAAACTTTTGACACTGTTTACATAATTTTGGTCTAGCTTTTGAATTTGAATTGTTATTTAACTCTGATATATTATTATTCATTATTATTATTATTATTATTATTATTATTATTATTACCATCGCCGTTATTGACGTTCATGGTTATCGGTTCCGACACTTCACTCGCTTCCCACGGCCTCCACATTTTTATTATACACTGAACTGTAATATAATTAATTTTCACTGTGAACTAGAACAAGACACACTGCTAAAATTTGCAACTCCGCTTGGAGTATTGGAGCGGCCTTCAAAAGACTTGACGACGACAATGGACAGCGACATAATTAAAATTATTGAAACTACAAAGCTTCCGTCCTCTTTGACACCGCTAGCCTAGTAATTGAACGTGGCTACTTTTTAACATTGTCGGCAACTCAAGTTGGTAAGTTGGCAATAAATCGTATGAAAATTGAGAAGATATATTGGCAACATTTTAAGTGGTTATTATAGATTTATTAATTTGTCCTACAGAATAATATCTGTAATATTGACAATTAATATTTGAAGAGAAAAATTCGCTCCGGCGCCGGGGATCGAACGCGGGTCCTTGGTTCTACGTACCAAGCGCTCTGACCACTGAGCTACGCCGAATTCAATCCACAGTACCGGACCGAACCCTCCTCCTTTAATGTTTCCCTTTGTGGCCTGACTCCAAGTTAGGCATATATGTTGACGTATATGTCCAATGTCAACTGCCATTATACTAGGAGCGCACTCAGCTGAGTGACTTGTTTGGCCGGGATTCCGCAGTTACGTGCACAGTAATCTGTACAAATATATGCACTGCATCTATGAGAATATTATAGATTTATTAATTTGTCCTACAGAATAATATCAGTAATATTGACAATTAATATTTGAGAAGAAAAATTCGCTCCGGTGCCGGGGATCGAACCCGGGTCCTTGGTTCTAAGTACCAAGCGCTCTGACCACTGAGCTATGCCGAATTCAATCCACAGTACCGGACCGGCCACAAAGGGAAACACTGAAGGAGGAGGGTTCGGTCCGGTACTGTGGATTGAATTCGGCGTAGCTCAGTGGTCAGAGCGCTTGGTACGTAGAACCAAGGACCCGGGTTCGATTATCGGCGCCGGAACGAATTTTTCTCCTCAAATATTAATTTTAAGTGGCGCCTAAACAAATATTTTAAGACTTGGATTTATTTTACGTCACTACGATTAATAAATAATGTTAACAAAAAGCGGTTGTAGGAAAAATTTGTATTGTGTTTTTAAAATTAAAATCGTTATTGTTGTTATTAAATCCAAGTGGTATTCATGTACTGCAGCCGTGGCGAAAAGGCCATGGTGCGCCGAGCCACTGTGTAAGCTGCAACGTGCATAGCACCTATGGAGGGAGGCGGACACCCGAAGGGGAAGTTAATGTTAAGGACGTGTAACGAAGAAAGAAATGAACAAGAAAACATAGGACACATTATCACAACCTAAAATTAACTGTCTTCAGAATGTCTCTGCGACAAAGTTTCAAAATCAGGAATTATGTCACTTACTGCCAATCGTAGTTGATCACGAAGGTATTTGTCTGTCAGTCGTGATCTAAATTTGATTTTTACTATTTTCATTGTTGAAAATAATTTTTCACAAACATAAGTTACAGCGAACATGGCTTCAACAGAGCAAGCAAAAGAACGAAGCTTCAAATATTTATTTTTTTTCCAAAGATTTGAAAAGTTCAATATCTGTCAAGTCCTTACATCTAGCTTTCATTTAACGTCACATTGTAAATCTGTGAGTTTAAATTGAAAATCTAACCGGATTATTCGTACATCTGCTGTAAAAGAATCGACGTACAGAGATGATAATGATAATGATAATGATAATAATAATAATAATAATAATAATAATAATAATAATAATAATAATAATAATAATAACACTTAACCTTTTAATGTTTCATCAGTAACATGTAGTAATTTATAATGCCGTTTTATGTTATACAACCGTTTTCCTAGTAATATTTGTGAACAAATCATACATTTAATATTTTCATCTTATTGTAAGCAAAAGAATGCATCCTCCCATCCTACTTGAAACTTTCGTTTTTTTATAGAGGTACATGGTTTCGAGAGAGATATTGCGACGATACGCCACTCGCAGGTCCGAGACAAATACAAATGGAACGGAGTTTGACTCCAGTGAGTGAGAGGGTGGGGATTGTAGGTAGGAAGCGAGAGAAAAGCACTGCGAGCCACAATGTGCTCGTGAGTCGCATTTTCGCCGCGGCTGATGTAATGTAAACACGTTCGAAATATTGTGGAAGAGGAAACTGGATTACTTTTACCTCCCCTCTATTATGTTCATCCCTGTTTTACAGCATCCAGGCACCGGAGAGGTCGACACTGGTCTTAAAATAATTTCTTGGGAAGATCATACATGAAGAGAAAAATAAAAGTCACGAACCGTTATACAAAACATTATAATGACCGATATATAACTCGCAAAACCTAACAGCTCATTTATATTTCGTTTTTGCAAGAGTTTAAGTTATATACCTTTTCAGTAATTAACATGATTACCCTCTATGCCCCATATTGCCACATACTGTGGTTAACTATAATTACGACATTCATAAAACGACGTTTAGAACTGCGAAACAATTAATATTATATGATTTGAGTAATATTAGTATTTGTTTTGCTGTATTTTACGTTCTAATTGAAAAGGCAAATTTTATACAACACTGCACACTTCTCGAAATAATGTACATTCAAGTCTGTAAGAATTACAGACGAAACTGATGCAGCATTCTAGAGTTTAATGAGAGAAATTTATGGTTAAAGGACCGTGACATTACCCATTGCTGTTTGCTTGGCACGATAATCGACAGTTGAACGATTAAAGAATTGGGTTAAGGAAAATTCCGCAACCATGTTGCGTTGGCAGCTCATTTATCGCAATGGATATCAAAATTATAAATTTTAGGAATGCGAAAGACATGTATTATTACCGATTAGAGATTTAATCTGTTATTTTATTCATGAACATCTGTCTTCTAGTAGCATAAATGATGAATACATTTGTATATTATTACAAGATTATTCCAAATTACCAACAATTAACCAAAAAAAGAAAGAAAGAATGTTACGTAATTTTTGTACGTTCTAGAATACGTTTTAGGCAATATAATATAGTACAAATTAAAGCTGAGGGAGATCTGAAAATACTATCTCTGAAAATATGGTCTTTCTATGAATATATTTCCTGTACAGAAATATATTTTTAAACATAATGATTATTATGATAATAATAGTACTTATAATAATAATAATAATAATAATAATAATAATAATAATAATAATAATAATAATAATAATAATAATAATAAAGTTCATGGTAGGCCTAAGAGATCTGTTTCGGCTCCATCTGGTTTAGGACAGCTAAAATCACTAATTTATTTATACAATTTTTTATATTAAATACTTTTAAGGATACGAAGGTGTTAAAAGTAATGGTGGTGGTGAAGAAGTTGAAAGTGAAAATGATGACGAAATAAAGGCGATAAAGATGTCAAGAATATGACGGATATGAAGATGTTAAAAGTAATGGTGGTGGTGAAGAAGTTGAAAGTGAAAATGATTACTAAATTAAAGACGATGAAGATGTTGAAAGTAGTGAACTTGCTAAATAGTCTTAAGTTGAAAATGGTGAAGATGCAAAATATAAGAAGTTGACGGGACGAAAGTGAATAATAATATATGAGGGATATGAAGATGTTAAAATTATGCTAGTGGTGAAGTTGAAAGTGAAAATGGTAACGAAAATAAAGGCGATAAAGATGTTGAAGAGGTAAAATATAAAAAAAGATTATTAGGACGAAGGTGAAGAAGTATATGACCGATACAAAGATGTTACAATTATAATAAGTAATGGTGAAATTAAAATTGAAAATGGTAACGAAAATAAAGGCGATAAAAATGTTGAAGAACTAAAATATAAAAAATATGATGAGGACGAAGGTGAAGAAATATATGACGGGTACGAAGATGTTAAAGATTATAGTAGTGGTGAAGAAGTTGAAAGTGAAAACGATGACGAAATTAAAGGCGATGAAGATGTGAAGAAGAATATGACGAATATGAGGACGTTAAAAATTGTGTTAGTGGTGAAGAAGTTGAAAGTGAAAATGATGACGAAATTAAAGGCGATGAAAATGTGAAGAGTAATATGACGAATATGAAGATGTTAAAAATTATGTTAGTGGTGAAGAAGTTGAAAATGATGACGAAATTAAAGGCGGTGAAGATGTGAAGAAGAATATGACGGATATGAAGATGTTAAAAATTATGGTGGTGGTGAAGAAGTTGAAAGTGAAAATGATGACGAAACTAAGACAATGACGACAATGAAGATGTAAAACATAAAAAGGTGATGAGAACGAAAATGAAGAAGAATATGACGGATATGAAAATGTTAAAAATTATATTAGTGGTGAAGAAGTTGAAAGTCAAAATGATGACGAAACTGAGGCAATGAAGATGTTGAAGATGTAAAATATAAGATTATGAGGACGCAAGTGAAGAAGAATATGACGAATATGAAGATGTTAAAAATAATGTTAGTGATGAAGAAGTTGAAAGTGAAAATGATGACGAAATTAAAGGCGATGAAGATGTGAAGAAGAATATGACGGATATGAAGATGTTAAAAATTATAATGGTGAAGAAGTTGAAAGTGAAAATGATGACGAAACTTAGACAATGACGACGTAGATGAAGATGTAAAATATAAAAAGGTGATGAGGACGAAAATGAAGAAGAATATGAGGGATATCAATATGTTAAAAATTACGTTAGTGGTGAAGAAGTTGAAAGTGAAAATGATGACGAAACTGAGGCAATGAAGATGTTGAAGATGTAAAATATAAGACAGATTATGAGGACAAAAGTGAAGAAGAATATGACGAATATGAAGATGTTAAAAATTATGGTAGTGGTGAAGAAAGTTGAAGGTGAAAATGATGACGAACCTAAGGCAATGAAGATGTTGAAGATGTAAAATATAAAAAAGATTATGAGGACGAAAGCAAAGAAGAATATGACGGATATGAAGATGTTAAAAATTATGGTAGTGGTGAAGAAAGTTGAAGGTGAAAATGATGACGAAATTAAAGGCGATGAAGTTGTGAAAAAGAATATGACTGATATGAATATGTTAAAAATCATGGTAGTGGTGAAGAAGTTGGAAGTGAAAATTATGACGAAACTAAAACAATGGCAATGGTGAAGATGTAAAATATAAAAAGGAGATGAGGACGAAGGTGAAGAAGAATATGACGGATATGAAGATGTTAAAAATTATGGTATTGATGCAGAAGTTGAAAGTAAAAATGATGACGAAACTAAAGGCGATGAAGATGTTGAAGATGTAAAAATATAAAAAAAAGATGACAGGGACGAAGGTGAAGAAGAATATGACGGATATGAAGATGTTAAAAATTATGGTATTGGTGCAGAAGTTGAAAGTAAAAATGATAACGAAATTAAAGGCGATGAAGATATTGAAGATGTAAACATATAAAAAAGGTGACAGGGACGAAGGTGAAGAAGAATATGATGGATATGAAAATGTTAAAAATTATGGCATTGGTGAAGAAGTTGAAAGTGAAAATAATGACGAAAGTAAAGATGATAAAGATGTCGAAAATGTAAAATATAAAAAGACGTGAGGACGAAAGTGAAGAAGAATATGACGGATATGAAAATGTTAAAAATTATGGTAGTGGTGAAGAAATTGAAAGTCAAAATGATTACGAAAGTAAGGCAATGAAAATGTTGAAGATGTAAAATATAAAAGGTGATGAGGATGAAGTTGAAGACTATGGTGGATATGAAGATGTAAAAAATTATCATATTTAGATGACAGTGATGATGACAAGTGAACTAGTTTAACAAATATAATTCTTTTGTCGCTGATTTGAAACTATATTGCTTTCTAAAGTGACAAGGTTTATTGTTGCTTAGTTCTCTACTCGGCAGTGGAAGGCCGCATATATAACTCTACCCAAAACGATAGTTGCTTTGAAGGTAACACTATATAAAACTGGATATCTTCTGACAAAAGAAAATCAGGTTTATTGGACCAGGAAGATTAATTGTTTTCGCACCTTATTTACTACTTAGAATTGGTGCTCATTTTTGTTTTTCACTTGTCTGTTTATAGTCCGAGGTCGAGTCTATGGTTCTATTAAACTTTATTAACATTTTAGAACGGGAAATGTCAAGGCTACCGGGATAAAAAAACATATAGTGTATAAACAAATCACATACTCTATACTTGGGGTGCTATCTGTTACCAACTGTCTAGAATGAAGTATTGGAGAGCCAGTCCTTAAAATATTACGTTTACTACCATTTGTTTACGAAAAAAGCAATCTTCTTTTGTGCGAGATCGTGCGTATTTGCTTGTTTTCCGCACAGAACCAATACGCGGTAAGTGTGAAATACCACATTCAGTATTCCCAACGTAACATACATAACAATTTTCCTCTTCTTACCGCTTAAGCGCGACATTCATTTTACTGCTTTAGGCTTTTAACATATTATTTTTAGAGACGTTTAACATAGTAATAATTATAAATTGGAAACTTACCACTGCAATTTCACCTAAATTGCAATGTTAATTATTGTTTTTAAATATTTGAAAAAAATTAAGTAAAGTCTACTATTCCACGAAACTTATTGCATTCCTGATACAAGTAACATTAAGGAAGCCGTGAAAAAATCAGCAAGATTCCAGATGCTGATGTTATTACTGCAATATGTTATATAAGTAATATTGTTAAAATATTAAAATGAAAAATAAATCATTACATAGCCTTACCGTTTGTTTTAAGTTCGCATTTATAGACTGGGGGGGGGGGGGGAAGACAGACGTATATCACGGCCAGCTGTAGTAGAGTAAACACAGAAAATATTTTATAGCAACAAAGTTGAAGAAAGATATTTTGGGTTTCCGAAGTTGCCGTCATTAAACAGAAACCAATATGGAGATTTCATTGCAACTAATTAGAAATTCGTCTTTCAGGTATGTAATAAACGATCTTCGCACAAAATAAAGTACGATACACGAGCGGTATGTTTGTTTTCATGTTCTCGGAAATTAAAAAAGCTCAACTACGTTTCGCTTTTTCAATCTTTTCCTCGAACATGAAAACGTAAACATACCGCTATTGTAACGTATATTACTATTACATGCAATACATCAAGATCAGTGGTGATCAACTCAGTTGCAATTATGAAACACTGTGTGCATTCACGTGCACTCACGAGTAATAAAGAGCAACGTTGGCATTGAGAGTATTGAGACGATCTGCTTTCGCATACTACTCGTGTGCAGCGAAGAGTGCTCCTGCATGAAAGACTAGAGTTGGTCACCAATGATCTAGATACTACATGGGACTAAATACTCTACAAGATGATAAAAAAGTCTGGTCACAGGTAAGGAAAGAGAGAGAAGATATGAGTAGTAGGAAGAGAAGATCAGGATGAAGGAAGGAAGATGAATAAAGAAACGGTAAGAAATTTTTTATTGGGTTATTTTACGACGCTGTATCAACATCTAGGTTATTTAGCGTCTGAATGATATGAAAGTGATAATGCCGGTGAAATGAGTCCGGGGTCCAGCACCGAAACTTACCCAGCATTTGCTCGTATTGGGTTGAGGAAAAACCCCGGGAAAAACCTCAACCAGGTAACTTGCCCCGACCGGGATTCGAACCCGGGCCACCTGGTTTCGCAGCCCAGACGCGCTGACCGTTACTCCACAGGTGTGAACGGTAAGAAATTAAAAAACGAAAGAAGAAAGAGAACAACCCATAGCAGTACATGATGAAAAAAAAGACCATCTATGACCTACAATTGAATACTTTAGGGATTATTATCACATACAAGGACGGATTGAAGTATTTGGATTCTTGTTCGGAGCAAGAGAAACAATTCCAAATTTCTCAGTTGAATGTTTTAAGTCTTTTGGAATTCCTTTAAAAATCTTGAAAATTATTGCTGTAGACGTAATGAAATATTCTGTTCAGATTTTAAGTAATCACCTGTACACCTACATTTCTTTATATTCTATCTGATTACTAATAATGATTGAATAAACGTACTTCCCCAAGGGTAGCTTCCATTTGGACATAATAATCATAACACAAATGTTTATTTTTATTTGTTTAGTATGCTATGTATTTTGGCAATCCTTACTGAAGGGCAGCTACCCTTGCGGGATTTATATATAAAGGAGAAAGAAAAGGTGAGAAAAACGAAAGAAAGGAGAGAAGGATGAGGAAAACAAGACAAAACAGAGAAAGATGAAGAAAGAGTATAAGAGACAATGAAAAAGAAAAGTAGAAAGGAAGATAAAATGGGAAAAGAACGATGAGGGTGACGATGAGGAAGAAATGAGAAAAAGGAAGTGAAGATGAAAAGAAGAGGAAGAGAAAAATGGGAAAGAAGGAAGATGAAGGATAGAAGGAAAGAAATAGGAGAAAATACCAAAAAAAGTAAGGGAAGTACATGAGGAAAAAGATGGAGAAAAGTGAAAAAAGTTAAGGAAAGAATAGAATAAAGATGAGGAGGAAATAGGTAAAGAAAAAGATGGGGATAAAGAGAAGGTAAAACAGAAGGATTATGAAGGAATAGCAAAGGAGAAAAGGAAATAACGAGGATAAAGATACACGGAAAAAGAAGATAAAAGGAAAGAGGAAAAAAATAATAAAAAAATTACGAAAAATGTAAAAGAATAAAAAATAAGGTAAAGAATGTAAAAGGAAACAGAAGATAAGATAAGAAAAAAAAACGAATGATGGATGCTCTTGTCTATGTGTTCAAAACTCAATGCCAGTCTATGTCTTCTCATGCAGTAGAAACTGAACTTAGGACCTTTATTATGTAATTTTGTAGTTCAAAACTGAAAAAAAAAAAAAAAAAAATCTATACGAAGCTACTAAGAAATTAACAACACATTTTTAGCCAATTAAAGAAATATTATACTTCTGAATAGTTCATTCTCCATTTGCAATATTATTTTACCCTTAAAACTAAAGAATAAAAGTATTTTTTAACAACTTGAAATTAGTATAAGTCTGAAAATATAGAGAATAGGACTCATGTTTGGCCTATATGATTTTTTTCCTCAAAATGTCTTCGGAAATATGCTCCGTAACTGACGGTAACTCTTCGTGAATCACCCTGTATATGTGTTATTATAAAACGGTTATTCCTTCAATGTTAGATTACTGTCGATTATTCCAGCAAGTATTTTAAGCTATAATTTATATTAGACAAAATCGACTTGCAGTAATGTGCCCAGGAATTGATACTTATGCCAAGTGAAAGGGAACTCCAACGCGAGCCAACACACGTTTTACGGGGGCGTTTAAGAAATACCCCGTAGGTTACGAACATCAATCCAAACGTTATGCAAATCATCTATTTAATTTGTGTCGTGATCCGACTTAGTATTCACGCAGGGAACCCCATTCATGGGCAAGAATAACATGAGATTTGGAGAGCACTGCATGAAGGTAAACCAAAAATTCTAGCCTTCGGAACAGGCAGCAATTTCAGAGGCCAAGGTTATCTCTCTCTCTCGGACTGGGAGACACAGCGGCAATATAAATAAAGAAATCAAGGATGCAACGCCTTCTACAAAACAATCAGTTTTCCATAACCTTACAATTCGACCAAGGTTAAGAGACGTAAAAAACTCCTACAACAGAGCATGCAGCCCGCTCGACAAGGCTAAGCCCTGAATCTGATATAAGAATCAAGGTGACGCGGAACATAGCACTGTGTGGCGGGAGATGGACTTGAAACTGGACCACTCGAAGGCTGACCGAGTGAGTCATGCAGATGGGTGCCATTATCAGATGAAAGCACTTGTTGCGGGGTCTTCCTTCAGTCGATCACCTTTTCTACTCATTACAAACAGGGGTGTGCAGGAGGGACCCGCTTATAAATATTTACAGGTTGTTTCCGGGCTGGTGTTACAAACTTTCAGGGATGATAGCGAAGGACACATATATCAATTTGAGATAAGGAACCCTGGTCCGGAAATGACTGAGTCGAAAGATATAAGCAAAAATAGTTGTGTGGAAATGGAATTGTAATTTGGCACCACGTGCCCTCCTTCCCTAAACCTTTGGAACAGTCGTGGAAAGATGGTATGGGCCGGATGTCTCCTACGTGGGTACTTGTCCCGATACAATCTGTGAGCTTGTCTACTGTTCCCATTGGCTCATCCGTATTCGAAAATCATGTCTGCATATTCCGCTCTCGTGTACTCCTCCATTTCACTAGGACTGATCGACTGGACACTGCAACTTGTACACATACACTGCTGTCTACAGACGTGCATATCAGGACCGACCATGTCCGTTACACATTACGCTATCTGCATTGCTTTAGTGTAGTTTCCTGTCCCCACCCCTCAGACAGCGCACTGAATGGAATACTGTAAGTAGACAACGTAAACAACGTCAGATGAATACAGTATGTTTAAGATGTATAGATAAATACACATAAATAAGGTGTAAAGAGGAATAAAATTATGTCATTTCCACACAACTATTTTTGTTTGCAACTTTCGACTCAGTCATTTCCGAACCAGGGTTCCTTATCTCAAATGTATACATGAGCCCTTCACCATCATCCCTGAAAGTTTGTAACACCACCTCGGAAACATTCTGTATATTTGTTCCGAGTCATTTGTTAAAATAGCTCCCGAAGAAAAATCAATAAAATAAACGCACTTTTCTGATTTAACCATCTCCTATTTTACATTCTGCGAAAGTCATCGACTGAAAGTACAGTAATTAGCGACTTCTGCACTGCTTGTTGAACAATTTCTACAAGGTGAAACAGGAATCTTTGAGACAAACACTGGGGATCGATAGATCTCGCAATGATTATCATTTTTCCAGAAACAACTCATGTTCTCCAATGCCTCGTTTAAGAGCTACGCGATATATAAAAAACGAAAAGACAAGTTTTAGTGTAATTTACAATGAAACGAATTATTTATTTATTTCTTCAAGTATCCTTGCGGACAAGTTACAAATGTCCTGTCATTTTTCTACCCCGGCCTAATTGAGCGCCCTTCGGAACACGCTTCCGTTGCTCATGAAGGAGTCCACACCTGTGGAGTAACGGTTAGCGCGTCTGGCCGCGAAACCAGGTGGCCCAGGTTCGAATCCCGGTCGAGGAAAGTTACCTGGTTGAGGTTTTTTCCGGGGTTTTCCCTCAACCCAATTTGAGCAAATGCTGGGTAACTTTCGGTGCTGGACCCCGGACTCATTTCACCGGCATTATCACCTTCATTTCATTCAGACGCTAAATAACCTAAGATGTTGATACAGCGTCGTAAAATAACTTACTTAAAAAACTTACTAATGGAGGATGTACCCTTAACGATGTGAGGGGACATGTGATTACAACATGACGTCCCACAGTACTTCGGCCTGGTTGTACGAGCACATCTGAAGAACATATTACGGTGAGCAATGGAAATGCAAAGCGAGACCTGTTACGTGGCCAGCGTGATCACCCGACTTCATGTCCCTAATTTTTTTTTTCCTTGGGGACATGTGAAGTATACACCACTCGAATTGACACCAGAGAAGGACTGACTGCGCGAATATTCGCTGCTTTTAATCAAATTCGACACGGACCAGTGCTGATCGGCAGAGTCCGATGATTTCTGCTACAACGGTGTAGTGAATGTAATCAGGTTCAGGATAAACACTTTGAATATGTGAATAAATAAAACATACGTAATTTTGATAAGCTATATATGACTGCAAACATACTTTTAACATATTTAACCTTTAACAATTCAGCTTATCTGTCTTCTTCCCTCCGGTCTCCCAACTAACACTCTATATGCATTTCTGGATTCGCCCATACGTGCGACATATCCTGCCCATCTCAAACGTCTGGATTTAATATTCCTAATATGTCAGGTGAAGAATACAATGCGTGTAGTTCTGCAATGTGTAACTTTCTCCATTCTAATGTAACTTCATCCCTCTTAGTACCAAATATTTTCCTAAGAACCTCATTCTGAAACACCCTTAACCTCTGTTCCTCTCTCAAAGTGAGAGTCCAAGTTTCATAACCATACAGAACCGGTAATATAACTACTACTACTACTTACTGGCTTTCAAGGAACCCGGAGGTTCATTGCCGCCCTCACATAAGCCCGCCATTGGTCCCTATCCTGAGCAAGATTAATCCAGTCCCTACCATCATATCCCACCTCCCTCAAATCCATTTTAATATTATCTTCCCATCTACGTCTCGGCCTCCCCAAAGGTCTTTTCCCCTCTAGCCTCCCAACTAACACTCTATATGCATTTATGGATTCGCCTATACGTGCTACATGCCCTGCCCATCTCAAACGTCTGGATTTAATGTTCCTAATTATGTCAGATGAAGGATACAATGCGTGCAGTTCTGCATTGTGTAACTTTCTCCATTCTCCTGTAACTTCATCCCCCTTAGCCCCAAATATTTTCATAAGAACCTTATTCTGAAACACCCTTAACCTCTGTTCCTCTCTCAAAGTGAGAGTCCAAGTTTCACAACCATACAGAACCGGTAATATAATTGTTTTATAAATTCTAAACTCCATATCCATATATGGCCTTTAATTCAAGTAACTTATATCACAAAACTGCTTTGGAATATGTCTATATGTATGAAGTAAGGAAGATCTCTAGTCAATCGATCTCGCTTTGAGGATATTTTAAAATATGTATTTCAGTTCAAATTTATAATCATAGTAAATCTTGTATCAAAAATATAAGTAGTGATGATTTTGTAGGAACATAAAAATAGTATTTTCTGTCCAAAAGTTGGCAGTCGTGAGTATGCAATAGACGTCATAACATTTTCTCAGAACATCTTGTTTGCGATACGACAACGTTAGAGTCTATTGTTCTTAGTGAATTATATTTGTCGTTGATTTCTGGAAGCAGTGCGACCGTGGGATTCTCCCGGAGTTTTCAAGGCTGACAGAAGTCAAAATACTCAAGAGTTCTGGCTAATATCTTGTTTGTACACTTTTAATTGGTTATTTTACGACGCTTTATCAACTAGGTACTATAGTTATCTGGCATCTGAGTGCGATGAAGGTAATAATGCCAGCGAAATGAGTCCAGAATTTCCTCTTAATGGGTTGAGGAAAAACCCCGGAAAAAACTTAATCAGGTAGCTTGCCTCAACCAAGATTTGAACCCGGGGCCACTCGATTCACGCCCAGGAATGCTAATCTAAGGTTTTAGATTCCCTATAAACAAAAGAAACGGAATGCATTTTTAAACTGAATTCTTCGAAATAAAGTTCGTATTGGGGGAGAATCTCTCGGATTACTTACTTACAAATGTCTTTCAGAGAACCATTCATTGCCGTCCTCACATAAGCCCGCAATCGGTCCCTATCCTGTGCAAGATTAATCCAGTCCCTAGCATCATATCATCTCCCTAAAAGCCATTTTAATAGTATCCTCCCATCTACGTCTCGACCTTTCCAAAGGCCTTTTGCCTCTGGCCTCCCAACTAACACTCTACTCGTATGCACTCCTGGGTTTGCTCATACGTGCTACATGCCTTGTCCATCTCAAACGTCTGGATTTAATGTTCCTAATTATGTCAAGTGAAGAATACAATGCGTGCAGTCCTGCGTTGTGTAACTTTCTCCATTCTCCTGTAACTTCATCCCTCTTAGCCCCAAATATTTTCCTAGGCACCTTATTCTCAAATACCCCTAGCCTCTGTTCCTCTCTCAAAGTGAGAGTCCAAGTTTCACAACCGGCAATATAACTGTTTTGTCAATTCTATCTCTCAGGTTTTTTTTAGAGCAGATTGGATGACAAACCCTTCTGAACCAAATAATAACATGTATTTCTAATTTATTCTGCGTTCAGTTTTCTCCGGAGTGTCATTTATATTTGTTACTGTTGCTCCAATATATTTTAATTTTTCTCCTTTTCAAAGGATAAATCTCCAATTTTTATGATGAAAGAATAATGGAACGGAGAAAAATAATATATATAACATATAAATAATAATATAAATAATATATATCCAATTTTTATATTTCCATTTCTTACAATATTCTGGTCACGAGTCATAATCATATACTTTGTCTTTTTGGGATTTACTTCCAAAGTTATCTCTTTACTTGCTTCAAGTAAAATTTTCGTGTTTTCCCTAATCGTTTGTGGATTTTTTCCTAACATATTCACGACATCCGCATAGACAAGAAGTTGATGTAACCCATTCAATTCCAAACCCTAATGGAACAATGATTTTATTAGAGGAGAAAAATTCGCTCCGGCACCGGGGATCGAATCCGGGTCCTTGGTTCTACGTACCAAATACTCTAATCACTGAGCTACACCGAAGTTATATCCACAGGACCGAATTGAATCCTTCTCCTCTAGTCTTTTCCCTTTGTGGTCTGACTCAAGTTCGACATATATGTTGACATATATTGTCAACCGCCATTATACAAGGAACGCATTCAATTGAATGATTTGGTGGCCGGGATTCCACAGTAATATGCACTATTTGGCGAATAATCTACGTAAATATTAATTTTTGGTCCTAGAGAATATATCTGTTATGGTAACGATTGAATTTCGGCGTAGCTCAGTGGTTAGAACACTTGGTACGTAGAACCAAGGGCCCAGGTTCGATCCCCGACACCAGAGCGAATTTTTCTTCTCTCATAATCATTGTTATCTTAACAGATATATTCTGTATGACCAAAAATTAATCTTCACGTAGTTTCCTAATGGCATATTCTAGAGCGAAGTTAAAAAGTAAAGGTGATAGTGCATCTCCCTGCTTTAGCCCACAGTGAATTGGAAAAGCATCAGACAGAAACTGGCCTGTATGGACTCTGCTGTACGTTTCACCGAGACACATTCTAATTAATAGAACTAGTTTCTTGGAAATACCAATTCAATAAGAATATTACTGTATATAAAACTTCTCTCTTAACCGAGTCATATGCCTTTTTGAAATCTATGAATAACTGATGTACTGTGCCCTTATACTACCATTTTTTCTCCAATATCTATTGAATACAAAAACTCTGATCAATAGTCGATCTACTACGCCTAAAACCGCACTGATGATCTCCAATAATTTCATCTACATACGGAATTAATCTTTTCAAAAGAATATTTGACAACATTTTGTACGACGTCAACAAAAGTGACATTTCTCGGAAGTTACTACAGTTAATCTTTTCCCCCTTCTCTCGGATTACATCCATTAACAAAATACGTAATTACTAGTAGAGGAATTTAGGTTATTTAACTTACACAAGTCTGATACGAAAGTAAATAACTGTGCAAGATAAGAGCTACCGTACATAAAGTAAAGTAAGGCATTGAATTGTAGAAACTAGAAGCTGTGGGTGGATCCATAGAAGCACGACAGTCCAGTTTTTGCTGCAGTAAGCTTCTTGATCGTGCGTGTAAAATGTGACCCACTAAGGAGAAGATCCTAACCAAATGTAGACCTTACGATATCAACATTTAATAACCTCTAGCTGGGAACTAATTACAAATAATAGCTAGAAAAACATTCAGTCCCACACTGTACGGTGCAAGGAAAAAAGAAGACAAACGATGTTTCTAGTCAGGAAAGATGAGATTTTACGTAAAACAACTGTTTACAGCTTAAGAGGTAAAAACACTTGATGACGTAGAAAAGAGTGTACGTCACGAAGTTTGATTCTTCCTCATTATACATTTTATGCGTTGGAATTTTAAGTTTTTGTCGACATTCATTCATTTCATTCATAGTTTTCTTCACTGCAAACCCAGCATTCTCCAATCTTCTCTCTTTTCCTCCTTCTTCTTAGTCTCCCCGTACGATTCATATAGGTCTACTTTAATGTTGCATATCATCTGATATCTTTTTCTGCTCCGATAATTTCTTCCGTTCACCGTTCCTTCCAGTACAGCCTACAGCAGACACTTTCTTCTCAACCAGTGACCCAGCCTATTTATTTTTCTCTTCCTTATCAGTTTCAGTATTATTATTTTTCACCCGATTTTCTTATTTTCAGAGTTTTTTTTTATTTTAGTTGGATATTTTACGACGTTTTATCATCAGCTTAGGTTATTTAACGTCTAAATGAGATGAAGGTGATAATGACGGTGAAATGAGTCCGGGGTCCAGCACCGAAAGTTATCCAACATTTGCTCATATTGGGTTGAGGGAAAACCCAGGAAAAAACCTCAACCAGGTAACTTGTCCCGACCGGGAATCGAACCCGGACCACCTGGTTTCGCGGCCAGGCGTGCTAACCGTTACTCCACAGGATTTTGAGAGTTCCTGTAGATTTGTGATTTCGGTATCAAACGGACTTGGAAATGAATTCACGTGACACATTTTCACTTGTGAGAACTTAACGAAACTTTTTAAACTTAACTTTAATTTAATCAAATATTATTCGTACACAAATAGGAGTGATTAATAAATGCAGTATGTATAAAGGCAGAAATAGTTCATTTAATGCAGTATAACTTTAAAGCATTTAACTGTGGCATTAATTTTCGAAGTCCCGCTCCGTGGTGTCGTGGTCTAAGACATCGTGCATACAATAGGAATGCACGCTGATTCGGGTTCTCAAGAGAGGAGAAATTCTCTCATGAAATTTCGGCCAGTGTATGGGATCGGTGCTCACCCAGCATCGTGTTACACATGAGGAGCTATACAGATAGCGAAATCCGGTTACGAAAGTCATCTATAACGTCTTGGGGGATCATAGTGCTAACCACACGATACATCCCTTCCTGGTTGGATGATCGTTCACCTCTACTTCGGCATTTGTGAGGCGAGAGGAGGTTGGTCGATCTAAACACTTAAAGGGCTTCAGCGCCAAGGAATATAATAATAATAATAATAATAATAATTATTATTATTATTATTATTATTATTATTATTAGGAGAACGGATAAAGTTACACAACGCAGAGCTGCACGCATTGTATTCTTCACCTAACATAATTAGGAACATTAAATCCAGACATTTGAGATGGGCAGGGCATGTAGCACGTAATAGTGAATCAAAAATGCATATAAAGTGTTACTTGGAAGACCTCAGGGGGGAAAACCTTTGAGGAGGCAAAGACGTAGATGGGAGGATAACATTAAAATGGATTTGAGGGAGGTGGGGTATGATGGTAGGAAATGGATTAATTTGCTCAGGATAGCGACCGATTGCGGGCTTATGTGAGGACGGCAATGAACCTCCGGGTAACTTAAAAGCCATTTATATGTATGTATTAATTGTTAAATAAGCCCAATTCTCTGTAATAATATAATGTACTATTATTCGTTACAATTTCTAGGAACTCACTGGCGTCATATTAATGTGTGAATCGTTGAGTGTGAATGCACAAAGAAAACAAATATAAAAATTTTATTTCAAATTCCAAACATCGTTATAATTCCAATTATGCTCACAATAACAATGATGAACAGCAAACATTTTCACGCAATTGGGTTAGGTCAATTCTACGTCAATATTTTTTTGTCACAGTTTTTTTTTTTGTATATGTTTCCTTCTTATTTTTCGTAAAATACTATGGGCACCCAGTGCCGGATTTAGACCTAGGCAACGTAAGCAACTGCCTAGGTGCGACACCATAGCTAAATTCGGCCCTGTGGGCACCATACTATTACAGTTCATAAATTAAGAAAGTAAAAACGGTGAAGGTTAATCTGCAAAGTAGGTAGGTGTGACAACCTCAGATGAGAGCGACAAGTATTGGTAGCAGATGTAATAATGGTTACTAAGCCGTACTTTAAATTGAGCTCGTAGGATGAACTCGTTGAGATGCACTGAAGTTCCCTCGTAGCAGAAATTTGAGACGAGATTCCAATCGTCATAAACATTTCGCAGTCCTCGCCCGTGGCCGATAATAATATCGGTTCCTTGACCTGTCTCCCTCAGGCTCCTCGTTTCTAAGAAGACAAGCGAATTCTGTTTAGAAAGTGCAGAATCCGCGTTCGTTGTTTCAGGGTGAAAATACCGGTTTGAAGTGATATCAGTTCTCTCGCCGCGTCCGAGTCGGAAATGAGAATTAAACCGGCGCGATGGTAAACCGGAAGTCTTCCTAGCTTTGAAATACATTTTTCTTAAATAAGATGATTCGTATTCAGCAAATAATAATAATAATAATAATAATAATAATAATAATAATAATAATAATAATAAATAATAATAGCTAGCTACTAGCGGCTGCGCAGCGCGGGAGGGAGGGAGGGAAGCTCCCCTGTCAACTTTCTTCTTCCCCTCACGCGCAAGTAGTTTTCACAAGTTAACGAATGGCCTATTAAAATAAAAGTGCCTTTCATTTTCGACAAAGAATTGCAGACAAATGTCGGAATGAGCCCCAAAAGAAATTAACCACGGACCTACATTCCCTCTCCATAAAATGTTTTCATTTTTCTCAAATAAAAGTCTTCGAAATAGGAGGCTTGCCTTTGGCTTTCGCTTATTACCCTTGGTGAAAAGGCGAGTTTACTCGACTTTCACTCGCACTCCGAAAGAACATGGCACCTTTCAATGTGCAGGCTCACATCTTCCGGAGTTTTTTCTCCCGAAGCTGCTGTCAATGCTTCTATCCCCTGTCCCCTTTTATGTGGTAGTTACGTCCATTTTCGGCTTTCCCCTTCAAAATCCTTTACAGTTCCTTCAGTGGACCAAATAAACTAGGAGTGAGACAAGTGGCCAACTGCCTTGGAGCTCGCATATTTAGTTTTTATTAGCCACGAATCCCCTTGTGAGGACGCGTTTTCGCGTACCTTTTAATGTTTATCCTCCCATTCATTCATTCATTCATTCATTCATTCATTCATTCATTCATGGTGACGTATGGGTCAGCCAATTTTTCTTTGCACTTTATGACTCCTAGATATTTATTTTTAACACTATTTTTCAAGTCATGGGCGATTTTCTTAACAAATAAAGTTGCGTAACTTTTCGGTATCAAATGTATTTACCCATTTGGCAGGTAATCAAGATCCAAAAATATCTTATCGTCCAGACCACGCTGTAAACGAGAGAGTCATGCGATGACGTATTTTCAAATTCAAGGCAAGCATTCACGGCGTCATTAAGACCCACATTTAAGGAAAAGCTGACACAAATTAAATAAGTTAACTACCTTTTACTCAGAAAGACTAATGGCAGTGTTACACACGTGGTACTCGAGACTTACAAGCTGTTCTGCTTCGAAATCACTACTGATAAGTTCAACAGTATGACCTTCAAACGGAAAGAGCATAAACAGGGACAACGGATAGGCTAAGTAATACCCTGTCAGAACTTTGTGGAAATTGAGGCCAATATAATTCATAATGAAGACGCATGATAAGGAAAGCCCTAAGTTCAAGGTAACTAGGTAACAACACAAAATTCAAACAAGATCATGAACTTTGCACTTTTAAACCATCACTGTTTCATTGAAGAAAACTGAAAGCCTGAATTGGTAAATACGTATTTAATTAAATAGATCGTATGTTTTTTTTAATCCGGAGGAATTGGTGATAGCAAAATAATCCCAAAATTCGCTATGAGATTATATACAAGTTGGGAAAATAACACTACTGCCAATATCAGGTAGTGAAAATAGTGATGGAGGAAATAATTTAAGTACCCTTTTTATGAATTGGCTGGAGAAACCGTGGACGACCGAGGACCAGATGGGGGGACGAGTTCCAGTTGCAGCTAGGAGGACTGTGGACCAGAATAGGACGCCAAAGAACACGGTGGAAGGACGCAGTCAACCAACTTTGAGCGGGAGTAACAACCAGTGCTAGTGAAATTGTGGACAAAGAACTAGGAATGTAAATAGACCATCAGGTCGGCTCTTCTGATGGTCCAGACTTGAGCCACCCCTGCCCAAGCAGGAGGCCTTGCCCCACTGGGGATTTACGGCTTTATTATTATTATTATTATTATTATTATTATTATTATTATTATTATTATTATCAGAGATGTAATCAAACTTCCCGGAATAAATCTTAAAGCGATGTGCTAATGAAATTTCTAAAATCCACAATACTTGAGTAAAAAATTTGAAATTTTTACTGAATATGCATATCAGTATTATTGCAAATTTCAATCTATTCTCATAAAGACTTTTAAAACATTAAACTTATTTTTTTTTCTTTAATTTTCTTAGTGAAAATCATACTTCTAAAAAAAATATTTTAATCTAATATTTTCTCAAAGGTAACACTGCATTTTGTGCAATGGAGCATTATTAATGACCTACTCTAATTTGTTCATTTGTAAAAAAATAGAATTTCTTCAATGTGCAAACATTAATTTAAAAAATCCTGCTTTACGTATACATACAAGTTGGGAAAATAACACTAATGCCACTGTCAGAGATGCAATCAAGCTTCCCGGAATAAATCTTAAAGCGATGCACTAATGAAATTTCTAAAATCCACAATACTTGAGTCAGAGAGCTGAAATTTTTTACTGAATATGCACATCAATATCATTGCAAATTTCAATCTATTCTCGTAAAGACTTTTAAAACATTAAACTCATTTTGTTTTCTTTAATTTTCTTAGTGAAAATCTTATTTATATAAAAAATATCTTAATCTAACTTTTCTCAAAGGTAACACTGCATTTTGTACAGTGGAGCATTTGTAATGCACTATAATTTGTCCATTTGTAAAAAAAAAAATATAATTTCTTCAATGTGCAAACATTAATTTAAAAAATCCTGCTTTACGTATACATACAAGTTGGGAAAATAACACTAATGCCACTGTCAGAGATGCAATCAAGCTTCCCGGAATAAATCTTAAAGCGATGTGCTAATGAAATTTCTAAAATCCACAATACTTGAGTCAGAGAGCTGAAATTTTTACTGAATATGCATATCAATATCATTGCAAATTTGAATCTATTCTCATATAGACTTTTAAAATATTGAACTTATTTTGTTTTCCTTAATTTTCTTAGTGAAAATCTTACTTCTAAAAAAAATATATTTTAATCTAATTTTTTCTCAAAGGTAACACTGCATTTTGTGCAATGGAGCATTAGTAATGCCCTACTCTAATTTGTCCATTTGTAAAAAAATTATAATATCTTCAATATGCAAACATTAATTTAAAAAATTCTTGCTTTACGTATAATTCTCTAGCAACAAAACTATGCCGAATACAGAAAATCAAATGCTCCATTTCACAACAGAGATCTTAATGAATAAGTAAGCCAAGTTTCATCTCTTTGCTTTAACCACTGAGAAATAAAATGAATACTTGTCATTGAAAACGTAGGAAATTTCTTTTCTTAGATAATTAAATTTAAAGTTTTGGTTACACATAAATCGTGCATTAAGAAAACTTCTACCAAATTATATAGGGGAGAGTCGGGTAGTATCGGACATCGAGTAATATCGGACAATGCGTTTCTTTCGCCTACCACCATATGGTAGTACCTGAATGACATGGTTACGTTTCTCTGTGCGACATCACATAAACGTAACCATGTCAATCAGGTACTACGAGGCGCATCCAGAAAGTAAGTTTCCCTATTTAAAAAAAAAGAACACACACTTTCAGGAAAACATTTATTGGCAACAGGTACAGCAATGTTTCAGCTATTTTTCAACATAGCCACCATCAGAATTGAGACAATTGTCGTATCGTGGGATCAACTTTTATATCCCTCTGTCATAGAACTCTGCCGCCTGTGAATGGAACCAGCGTGTGACAGACGTCTTCAGCTCTTCGTCGTTGCCAAAACGCTCACCGGAGGACAGGAATTTCTTGAGGTGCAAGAAAATGTGAAAATCGCTCGGAGCAAGATCAGGACTGTAGGGTGGGTGATCAAACAACTTCCAGTCAAATTCCGCCAAAACAGCTGCTGTGCGCCGAGCCGTATGTGGACGAGCATTGTCACGGAGGAGCACAACACCTGCAATAAGCATTCCACGCCTCTTGTTTTGAATGGCACGTCGCAATTTTCGCAATGTTTCACAGTAACGGTCAGCGTTCACTGTTTTACCTCTTGGAAGGAAGTCAATGAGCAGAATGCCTTTCCTGTCCCAGAACACCGTGCAAATCACTTTCCGTACCACAGCGTCTGTTTGAATTTCGTCCTGACCGGAGATCCACTATATTTTGTGCATTAAAGAACTTTATCACCGACCGAACCTCGCAGGCGGCGGGAGAAGGAATAAGAGCTTCCATTTCGGACCACTGCTGCCACGCTACTGGCACCAGGCGGGACCTGTCCGCCTGGCATATAATTGATACGTCATAGATCTGTTACGCATGCGCAATTGACACGGCTAATTACGTTTACTTTCAAGGGGAAAAAATCGGGAAACTTACTTTCTGGATGCGCCTCGTATCATCGTGTAGTAGATGAAAGAAACTCACTGTCCGATATTACCCGATGTCCGATACTACCCGACTCTCCCCTAAAAGTGTACTTATAACGAACATATTGAGATAAAATTTTCAAGAAAATACTACTCATGAAACTACATTTTTTAGAGCGAAAATAAAAAAAATATAACATTTTTCAAAATTCGACTATTTTCAGTAGCGCACCCCCATAAATAAGTTCGTACTACAATATTCTTATACAAGATTAATTAATTCATAAAAAAAACTTAAGCAAACATCGAGAATGCAACCGTTGACACAAGCTGGCAGCCTGCCCCGAGGAGGTTCTACTCTATTTCGTTAGAGAGTTGATTTAAAAGCCAACAACACACATCGGCGCAATTGGCGCTCAATTGCATACGCAATGAACACGGCTCCAAGGACCCACGTCACCATGGTGATCGGCTGAATAAGTATTGTGTGTACTCGTGTTCTCTCATCCGAATCTGGGAATGACGATCCATGCCACAGACTGAATTCCAATAAGGTTCGACATGCCGTTATAGCGCTCAGCTCACTGACCTTTAATGGAAATAAAGTACCCACCTAAATGAAACTCAACACGTCACATCAGTGGAAAATAATGCACACTACATTGCTGTGTAATAGTAATATGCGTTACAAGAGCGGTGTGTTGAAGTTTTCATGTTCGAGGAAAAGTTTGAAAAAGCGAAACGTAGTTGAGCTTTTTTAATTTCCGAGAATTGAAAGAAAACATACCGTTCGTGTATCGTACATTATTTTGTGCGAAAATCGTTTATTACATACCTGAAAGAGGAATTTCTAATTAGTTGCAATGAAATCTCCATCTTGGTTTCTGTTCAATGACGGCAAACTTGCAAAACAAAAATATCTATCTTCAACATTGTTGCTTTAAAATGTTTTCTGTGTTTACTATACTCTAGCAGACTGTGATATACGTCTGTCTTTTTTCCTCCCAGACTATAAATGCGAACTTAAAATAAACGGTAAGGTTATGTAATGATTTAGAGTTTACCTAATTTTTGCAAATATTTAAAAACAATAATTAACAGTGCAATTTAGGTGAACGTCTCTAAAAATAATATGTTAAAAGCCTAAAGCAGTAAAATCAATATGTCACTTAAGCGGTAAGAAGAGGGAAATTGTTATGTGTGTTAGGTTGGGAATACTGAATGTGGAATTTTGGACTTTCCGCGGATTGGTTTTGTGCGGAAACCAAGCAAATACGCACGAACTCGCACAAAATAATTTTAACGTGGCGTACCAGACGCGTGTATCTACAGCCTTACTGAGCTGCATTAGCTTGTTATCTTTTCCTTCTTGATCGCCCTATCTTCTTCACATTTTTGTAAGTAATACAGATTTCTTCAGTGATGCTAGCTGCTGGGTTCAAGTATTGTGGCTTCAAACCTAGACGAAGGCGAAGAATTTTAGGGGTGACTATTACATTTTTACTACGTCACACTACTTTTGACCAATAAAACGGTACGAAAGGACGTCTTTTAACCAATCATGGCTGGTTATCGCACAATTTTATCGCGAACCTAGCATTTCTTTAATTTTATCGCGTCCCTAGCATTTGTTTATTTTTATCACTACCCTAGCATTTGTTTCTTTGCAAATCAAGATTTTCAGGTATAACGTACCAACGCTCTACCACTGAGCTACTCGGGAACTCTAACCGACACCGATCCAATTTTTCCCTCTATATCCACAGACCTCAAAGTGGGCTGACAACCGTCAAGCAACCAACTTCGAGTGCACACTAACTCCGTGTGACTTAAATTGTGGTTTTCTGTTAACGAACAGTGACGTGTATTATGCAAATCAAGATTTTCAGAGTTCCCGAGTAGCTCAGTGGTAGAGCGTTGGTACGTTAAACCAAAGGTCCCGGGTTCGATACCCGGCTCCGGAACAATTTTTCCCTCGAAATTATTCAAATCAACTTTACAGGGAGTTATACCTGAAAATCTTGATTTGCATAATACACGTCACTGTTCGTTAACAGAAAACCACAATTTAAGTCACACGGAGTTAGTGTGCACTCGAAGTTGGTTGCTTGACGGTTGTCAGCCCACTTTGAGGTCTGTGGATATAGAGGGAAAAATTGGATCGGTGTCGGTTAGAGTTCCCGAGTAGCTCAGTGGTAGAGCGTTGGTACGTTAAACCAAAGGTCCCGGGTTCGATACCCGGCTCCGGAACAATTTTTCCCTCGAAATTATTCAAATTTGTTTCTTTGTTTGCCAACATTTCAAACTGCACTGGTCTGGACGTCAAAAAACAGAAATTACAAACCATTCCAGTCGATGCAAAGCACTTTCAAATATGACTCACATTGGCATTCAAGAACAAGAATTAATAAAGATCAGTGGTCATAGCTATGCATTTTCCCTGAAACCCTATTTACAAATAAATGAAGAGCACCATTCGGAAATCCTGAATAAGTTGAGGGATACACCATGTACATCACCGAGTTCACTTCTTTTATGCACACGTCCAATATAACATCAACTGAACCACCAACCACTAAAACATTGAAATTTGAAAATTGTACCTACTTTCAATAGTTGTTTCTTTTAAAATTATTCATGTTTATTTTTTATTTCATCACCGTTAATTAAAATGTTTCTTGTTATTTCATCATCCCTAATTAAAACTTTTCTAACACTCGTTTATATTATTTAGGTTATGTTATAGCTTCTACTATATGGTATTATGAATAGTCACGTATCAGAGATTGTTTAATACTAAGATATATTGAAAATCATCTGTCAAGTGACGTTGATTACTGGGATCGGGATAATTGAAGTGGAATGCAACTGTTTTAATAAAAATGAAACTGAATCAACAAAGCCTTCTTGACCAGTAACCGTCCACAGAGTTCAATGAAGATTCCAATTCCACAGTTGGCACAACTGATAAGAAAACAGCTATTCATAAGACACTACTGCCATCTACTAGCGTAATATTTATAATGTTGAGATGGTACAAATTTGAAGACAGTTTTGTATTTTCGTAAGTCAATTAATATTTTATTGTATTGGAATACTTCGTTACTTCTAATCTTTATATACTTTCTTCTAATAATGTAATAGTCAATTAAATCCCACTCGAGTTTTGATTTTCTCTAGATAAATCAAAACCTCTAGTGAGATTACTGTTGATAAAATCCTTAGTATCTTTACTAATAGACGGTAGTATATTATACACACCATTTAAAGGGTTTAATAGATATTTGTTTTTGAAGTGTTGGATCAGTGAAGAAGTGTGTTGTGTCAGTGAAGTGTGTTGTGTAAGTGAAGTATGTTTCTGTCAGTGAAGCTTTATAGTTTATAGTGGCAGTGCAAAGAATTTGAACAGTGAAATGTTTTTGAAGTGTTAGTGAAATCAGGATAGAATCAGTGAAATGTGTCGTAATTCCAGTGCAGTGAGTGAATTGTCAGCGAAATGAGTGTAGTGTTGAAAGGTACAAGGGAAACTGAAACTGGGAATCGGGATAAAAACGAAAACTGGACTAAAACTGGACAGTTGATTGAAACCATGAAATGAGGTAAAATTGGGTAATGGATTAAAACTGGAGAATTAGTTGTAATTAACAAAAATACAAGAAAGAGGGTAAAAACTTGAAACAGGTCAAAACTGGGATATGTGCCAAAACTTGTAAATGAACCAAGACTTGAAAATTGGTCAAAACTGGAAAATGAACCAAAATTGGGAAATGAACCAAAATATGGAAATTGGCTAAAACTGGGAAATGACCCGAAACTGAGAAATGTGCCAACACAAGAAAATGGGCCAAAATAGGGAAACGGGGCAAAGCTGGAAACAAAACTGGGTTAATGAGTTGAAAATGGAAAATGGGTTGAAAGTAGGAATTGAGTTGAAATGTACTAAAACTGAGTTGAAATGTAATTGAGTAAAAAAAGAAAATCGTCATAAGTAAACATCACAACGGGGATAATAAAAGAACGAAATACATGAAAATGGTTAAGTATGAGTGAAGGAATTAATTAGCAGAGTATAATTAATTCTAAATTAAATACCGATTTATTAAATTTAATTAATTTAATGTTTTGACTGACTAAAAAGTAAACCAGCTTACGCATGAACATGGAGATATTTATGACATCCAGCACCAAATAAGCCAGTGAGATAAATGTAACACGTTCACACGGTGCTTTAAAAACACAGCAACAGAGACAGAATTTACAGAAAAGTGTCACACAAAGCTGCCTACCTTTACGACTTCTCGAAGTGTCTTTGTTTCTTCCTTTGTGTCTGTGGACCGGGACGCGTTTTCTGTCGCTTGCTTGTTAGTTGCACTTCTCCAATAATTGTTTCACAACACATTCCCTTCCCATCCAGGGCAAAAAAAAAATCACCACAACACTGACACAATTATATTTTTCACTTCAAAAATACTTGCTTTGCACTATATATTAGCACTTCAAAATTTCTATGAAGAAAATCGGTACTCTTACGACACTAAATATGTCACTGTCGGCGTCCCATATTCTGGTAACAGTTCCACCAAAGGTGCCATTATTTATTACAAAGTTGTCAACTCATTTGCTTACCGACTTCCTATCTCTTTCTATTCACCTAAGTCCTTCTAGCTTCGCTAAAAGTTTTGTTCGTCTTGCTGTAGAAGAACACAGATGTTTTCCAAGTCAGTGAAGGAGTTGATGAATCAGTAAATTTATATTAAATCGTTAACATTAAAGACTCACAAAAATTGACTATTTTTGGACGAGTGCAGACGAAAGTTAAGACGCAATTCTGATGTTGCATGGGAGCTATGGCCCCGAGTTTCTCTTAATAATGTGATGTCCAGTGTTAAGTTACATGGAATGGCGTCTGTTGGTCCCAAACTGGGGGTGTTCCGTCAAATGTGCTAATGTGTAACGTTCAGACTGTCTGAAAATGTAAAAATTACAATATATTGACAATGGTAGAATGTCGAAGGAAAGCAGAACGGAAAGATAAACGAGAAAGAAATGTTGAAAAGGTAAAAGAGAAAAAATTAGAAAAGATAAAAGATAGAAAAGATAAAAAGAAAGAATAACATAAAAAATGAAAGAGAAAGAAAGTTAGAAAAAAAGAAGAATAAATAAAGAAAAATGAAAGTGTTTGCGAGATTTCGGGTTCTTATGCAGTGATGTAAGTGCAGAAATTCGGAGATATTTCATATTTGCTTCATTAACAAGGCAGGGGCAGGGGAAGCTATCTGTTGAATTCCAAAACTCTACGACTAAAACTAGAGAACAAATTCTGGTAAAGGCTTCAGCAAACCGTTCCTGGTAACGGATTCAACAAACAGCTCCGGAGTCACAGAATAGTATCGGTTACTCTTTACCGGTCTTCGGCGATGCTAAAGCAGATAAATATCTCCGAAAGTTTGATGTTTCCACATCTGTGACATGATGGAAAGACCCAATTTTTTTTACAACGTTGTATACAGTGATTTGTAAGCATTCCAAAAAGAGGAAAGTTGAATGCAATGAGAAAGAGAGAAAGGATAAATAGTGTAGAAAGAGTAAGGAAGAAGACAGAATGAAAATAAAGGGACATATATATATATATATTTACTATTTATTTATTTACTAGTTATTTATTTATTTAAATGGTAAATAGTGGGGAAAGAGTAAGGAAGAAAAAAAAATGAAAATAAAGGGACAAATATTATTTATTTATTAAATTATTTATTGAATTTATTTATTCAATTATTTATTGAATTTATTTATTCAATTATTTATTGAATTTATTTATTCGTTTATTAATTAATTAATTGATTTATTTATTTATTTATTTAAAGGGTAAATAGCGTAGAAAGAGTAAGGAAAAAGAAAAAATGAAAATAAAGGGACAAAAATTATTTATTTATTAAATTATTTATTGAGTTGATTTGTTTATTAATTAATTGATTTATTGATTTATTTATTGATTTATTGATTTATTTAATTGATTGATTGATTGATTGTTTGATTGATTGATTTATTTATTTATTTATTTATTTATTTATTTATTTATTTATTTAAAGGGTAAATAGCGTAGAAAGAGTGAGGAAAAAGAAAAAATGAAAATAAAGGGACAAATATTATTTATTTATTAAATTATTTATTGAATTTATTTATTTATTTATTAAATTATCTACTTATTTATTAAATTATTTACTTATTTATTAAATTATTATTTTAATTATTTACTATTTATTTAAATGTTAAATAGTGGAGAAAGAGTAAGGAAGAAGAAAAAATGAAAATAAAGGGGCAAATATTATTTATTAATTAAATTATTTAATGAATTTATTTATTTGTTTATTAATTAATTTATTTATTTATTTAAAGCGTAAATAGCGTAGCAAGAGTAAAGAAAAAGAAAAAAAAATGAAAAAAGGGACAAATATTATTTATTTATTAAATTATTTATTGAATTTATTTATTTATTAAATTATCTACTTATTTTTAAAAATCATTTACTTATTTATTAAATTATTTATTTATTTATTTATTTATTTATTTATTTATTTATTTATTTATTTATTTATTTATTTCATCAATCTTTGTTCACGGCATGGCGGATTAAATGTGTTCCAGTGACTAATATGATATAGCTATAGAGGAAGCCTGAAAGACGTGAAGAAATAAAATAAAATAATAGAGAAAAAAAAATGAATTGGAATTAAAAATTAAAAAAGAAAAAAAAAACGTAAGAAAAAAAAGATTAAAAAGAAATATGTACGAACAAAATGAAACAGGAACAAAAACTCAGGAAAAAAGAACTAAATAATTAATAAAAGCAAATAAATAATTCAAAAAAGAATCTCTAAAGTGGTGACTTTAAATGATATGTTTCAATTACGTCAAAAAAAAAAAAAGATGCAGAATGTGACAATGCAATAGAATCAGTATTTTTCAAAGTTACATAATGGACTGTTTATTGGACTTACTTGACAAATCAAAATAAATATATGCCTGTACCTAGGGTGACCAGATTCTGCAGAAAATATCTAGTTAGATTTATATTCGCACCTCGATTTACTAGCTACCTCTGAGGAACGGCCATAACAATGGGAGTTATGATTGTTGGCAAAGAGTATATTCCGTCGATGCTGCTGCCACCTGCAGGCAAATTACTTGAAAAGGCGTCAAATCAGATAATTTCAAAATATCAGGCATACAAGTTACGAAAAGGAGGACATTTCTTGATTTTTTTAAAATCCGTCCGGACCCCGGACAAAGGCCTGAAAAGGAGGACATGTCCGGACAAAAGAGGACGTCTGGTCACCCTACATATAGCTAATTTCATATTCTGATAACATCAAGACATACCCAAATTAATTTAATTTTTTCAACATGGCTTAAACGATAGTAGTCTTGACAGTTCAGTTTACAAGAGCGTGACTTATGACAACCGGGAACTCGAGTTTAAATTCCGGCAATTATGAAGTTGTATTTGCGATGGACAAAACCAAGATTGTGGAGGTTTTTTTGGGGGGTTATCTCATTTTCTCTCTCTCTTCAATTTTCAGTAATACTCTTCACAATTCCTCTTTCATTATCATCTCCGTTTTTGAAAACAGGGCATCTACGCTACTTCAGTGTGTTTGTTGACAATTATGATGACAGAGTATTGACACTAAGATGACTATAACACAATGATGACAATGGTGATGGAAAAAATTATCATCAAAACACACAAACTCTTGCACCAGAACTGCCCTGTAAAGTTTGTCTGATATCCTCTTTTTCAGGGACAATTAATTATTCCTTACGTACCGGTACTATAAATCTACCACTCGTGAACATCAAGTTTCAAACCAGTGAACCACGGGTCTAATGTTACAGCTGGCGCCATTGTTTTCGGCGTGTATCCTAGAGTATAATGCCCAGTTTGTGAGGATGTTGCTAGTGCAGCTGAGAATGGTACCACTTTCTATGCACGTCAGATCAGCCATTTGCCAAACACAGTTGTCAGACTGACTGCGGCAAAGGTAAAACACTTGTACTTAACGTTCCCATTACTTATTTCACACGCCAAAAACGGTGACGCGGACTGTAACAAACAATCATCACACTCAATGAGCAAGACGAGGTAGAACTTTTTATCTTCGTATTTACTTAATAATCATCAACCTCATCAGTCAGGGCTTCAAGCAACTAAATATAAACTCGATCTTTTTTGAAATGGCAAAAACAAATTATGAAACACAGTACAAATCTTAGGCTATTATCAACACATGTACTATCATGCAAACAAAGACTATTTGTGTCTTTTTAAGAAGAAGCAATGAATGGTCTTAAAGAAATACACTAAGAACAGGGACGGATCCACTCCCTACCTAGATAGTCAACGAGTCTGTTTCTCCTTCACACAAGGACTCCCACGAACAATGGACTATCGCGCTCCCATTCAGACCGATCCTTTTATTGTAACGTAACCTCAGGCGGTTCCGATTCATGTTCCCAATTCCATTATTTCATGCTTGAATTTGTAATATATTTTAGCACACATACTTGAATATGTACCACTCTACATCATTATGTTCTCCTAAAAGTGTTACTATCTTACACAAGCGATATGGTCTAGCACAGCGTTTCTCAAACTTTTCTGAAGTGGGGACCACTTTTTTAATTCAGAACAGTTCCGTGGACCACCTTACTCTTGTTCCCTTCGAAAGCAAATCTATAATTTATGTAGCATATTTTAATACCAGTATACTTAAATTTTAATGTAGAAATATTTAATTAAAATTAATTTAATTCAATTAATTTTATATTAGTATTAACCAAGTTAATGTTAATAGAAGAAAATTTCTTATTTGGTCATCTGTAAAAACAGAAACAAAAAAAAAAATAATGCAGAAACATGCCCGATTATTAACAAGTAAAGATGTAATTTTGTATGTTGTATTATTTGTGTACGACGTACAGTACGTGCCTATTTCAATGTGCAGACTGGGCGTTGCCAAACTATTAAGAAAGTCATAAATACATGAAAAGGTTCGGTACTTTGGTCCTGTTATGAATTCGGGTGGTCCCTAGCTGGGTTACAGGCACGACGCCAGATGTGCAGGGAAAAGATAGCGAGAAACACCACGTACATAGTGCTTTAAATCCCTCTTTTGTTGCTGAGAGTAGAGTGGGAAGTCAATAGACGGGTAGAGTAAATAAATTTCATAAAATGTCAGTACTGGGAGAAAAAGTGAAAGGCGATTGCCATGTGTCATTTCCAAACTATGAGATTTTCAGGTATAGTGTGATACGCAATTCGTTTGAATTTTATTTTTTCTTCTGTCTTTTTTGAAGGACCACAAGGGCAGACCTCGAGGACCACAGGTGGTCCGCGGACCATAGTTTGATAAACGCTGGTCTAGCATGTTAAGGGAAGACTCCACTGAAAATCTTGAAAATTTTTCCAAATTTTTTTAGCTATTTCACTTATTCAGAATTTATATTTTCATACCCCAAATGGATTCAGCTCAATTTTGGTTACAAATACTCGTATGTTTACACTTTTTAAATTAAGGCTGGAAGGGGGCGTGGAATTTAAAGAGCTGTCAAAATTGTTTTTCATCGAAGAATTCTTTTTTAAAATTTCTGATTACAAATCTAGTAACTTCTTGTTGGCTCCCTGAAGTTACTAGATGAATGTAGCGGAGGAGAATATTAATTTACATAAATATTCATTTTATTTTCAAATCTATTCTTCTGTGTTCATTTTTGTTGATTCAACACCAACTTTCTTATGCCAAATATTAATCAATCTGGATGAAATTTTTACTGCAAGTATTTATGAGGTAGCTGCATGTTTCTATGCATTTATTTTGTGAGAAATGCTGCTAGTTTATTTTATTAATATTTTTCTTAATGCTGCTAGTTCATTTTATTACTATTTTTCTTAATACTGTTAGTATATTTCATTAATATTTTTCTTAAGAAAAATATTAATAAAATAAACTAGCAGCATTTCTCACAAAATAAATACATAGAAACATACAGCTACCTCATAAATACTTGCAGTAAAAATTTCATCCAGATTGATTAATATTTGGCATAAGAAAGTTGGTGTTGAATCAACAAAAATGAACACAGAAAAATAGATTTGAAAATAAAATGAATATTTATGTAAATTAATATTCTCCTCCGCTACATTCATCTAGTAACTTCAGGGAGCCAGCAAAAAGTTACTAGATTTGTAATCAGAAATTTTAAAAAAGAATTTTTCGATGAAAAACAATTTTGACAGCTCTTTAAATTCCACGCCCCCTTCCAGCCTTAATTTAAAAAGTGTAAACATACGAGTATTTGTAATCAGAATTGAGCTGAATCCATTTGGGGTGTGAAAATATAAATTCTGAATAAGTGAAATAGCTAAAAAATTTGGAAAAATTTTCATGATTTTCAGTGGAGTCTTCCCTTAAATAAACTTAACAAAATGAAAAACTACCGGATAATTCCACGACAACAGGAACTCCAATCATATCAGGTAAAAAATAGATTAATTTGTTTCCTACACAGTAATAGCATAGAAACTTTATAATACGGTCTAATATTGACCTCTAATTCATTACATTATACTTTTCTAGCTCTATCTTAGTATTAAGTCCAAATTTCACTTGCAAGTAGGGCCTACTGCTGAATAACAGCTGTTACTGTATTTCATTATTCTGTGTTCTCTTGGGTGACAAATCTGATTCATGTCGGTCGGAAAATCATGAGAGATCCACCGTTAATAAAAATAGCAAAATGCCAGTAGGCCCTAGTAGGCAATTAAATTCTCCAAAAAAAGTACTTGTATCTCTTATGTCCCAGAAGAAAATTGGAAGTGTGGCAATAACAGAAGGGTTAGGTTGTCGATAATCGGAAATTAAAATGTCAGCGGCGCTGTAAATACTGTAACTGATCTGGCATGTGGGACTCAACACACTGATCTAAAACGTACGAAAGATCGCTTATCTTCGTTAGAGTCTGCTAGTTGCCATGACGATATCCGCTAAGCCACGAGGACTGGAGGGAAGATCACTTCCGGTATTCATGCAAATACAATTCCAGTTGTGAAACTGCCCACTAAAAATGTGGCTTTACCACGTGATTATAGTAAAAACTGACAAATGGAAAAGTTTAGCGTAACATCTAGATATCATGCATAACGGAAATATGACCATGTAACAATACAATGCAACATTCGAGAAAATTCGTTACAGATTTTTAGATGTTGAAGTCTAGTCATTATTTTTGGGCTACCTTGTTGCAGGTTGAATTCAGTGGATTACGTTTCTGCCTGACTTTTGTGTCGTTTTCATTTTAATTATTAATTTCACGCCCTCTGTACAATTAAAAGAGTGTATTACATCATTTTAATCAACAGAGTTTCTGAAATACATATTAAAGCAGCAGTAGCAAAAGTAATAAGAGCAAAAATAATAGCAGTATGAACAGTAGCAACTATAGTAAAAGTAATACTAGCAGCACAGCAATAACAGCTGTATCAGACAACAGCAGTAGCAGCAAAGTTAATAAAAATTGTAGTATTAGTAAAAGTAGCTACATTTGTGCGAATAGAAATGGTAGTAGACGCAGAAATATCAACAATAGAAGCAGGAACAATAGTAGTACGAATAGCAGTTATATAAAACAGTAGTGGCAACAAAATTAATATATGCAGTAGCATAAAAATTGTAGTATTAGTAATCGTAGTCGAATGTGTATATATAGCAATGATAGTAGTAGCGAATTTAATAGTAGAAGCACAATTATTAATATTAATACCAGAAACAGTAGCAGTACCAATAGCAGCTGTATCAGGAGAACAATGGTAACAGCAAAATTAATAAAAAAGTAGCATCAAAATTGAGTATTAGTAACACTAGTAACAATTAAACGGCAGTAGCAGCAAAATTAATAGTAGAATCAGAAATATTAATACTCACAGAAACAGTAGTAGCACCAATATCAAAAACAACAGTAGCAGCAAAATTAACATAGCAGTAGCGTAAAAATAATAATATCACTAACACTACTAGCAATTATATAAATAGGAACGGTAGCAGCAAAATTAATAGTAAAAGCACAGTCTACTATATACAGTCGCGAAGCTCAATATGTAGTAAAAATGCAAACACTAGGATCGCTACTATCGCCTCATCATCGCAGATCTCTCTCCTAGTAGACGACAAAATATGTTACACTTTCGTTGAGTTCTTTTGGAAAAATTAACACCTTCCTTCCATTATTGAAATATTAAATGCATAAAGCTAATTTATTATTTTAATGAAGTATATTAAATTCCACGATAAACTGGAAAATACCTGCAAGAAATAGGTTAATATAATTTTTGTTTGTGCAAAACGAACTGAAATTTACTATAATCGCTTCACACATTCAAGATTATAGCGATAATTAACTATGAAACCAATAAATATTAATTTTCATTTCCCTTTACAACAATAATAATGGAAATATGAATTAATGGAGTAACTTATGTACTTGTAGTGTAGGCTTACGTAGTTAACAAAGTGGGATGAGGTTAAGCAATAATAATCACACCAGAAGTGGAAATAAAACGTGATCAATAAATTTTATTGTAACAGACTTTTTCTACGTCTCTAGTAAAGTAACAAATAAAAATAGCAACAAAATTAACAGCTATAATTAAAAACATATCCCTTGAAAAAAAAAAGTAGGCCTAAGCAATAATAATCCCACCAGAATTGAAAATAAAAAATCGTGATCAATAAATTTCATTAAAACAAACTTAATTTTTCTACGTCTCTAGTAAAATATTATTATTCCAATTATTGTATTTTAGCCATTAACATTTTCATTACAATCAATAACGAACATTTCACAAGCATCAATGTGAAATACGCAACGAGCTAGCACTCGATGGAAATATGACACAGTCCAAAGCCGACCGTGGACAGTCTATTGTTTCTAGTTGCTAACCGCTTGGAGCGCTTTATCACGAGATTTGCAAAAAATCACCTCAAGCTTCGCGACTGTATATAGTAGACTGTGGTAAAAGCACAAATATTGATAGTAGTAGCAGAAATAATATTACCAATATCAGCTGCATAAAACAGTAGTAACAGCAAAATTGATATAGAAATAACATCATAAATAGCAGCAGTATAAAACAACAGTAGTAACAGAAAAATTAATACTGTAATATCATCAAGTATAGATCTAGTATTGGTAAAAACAATAGTACTTATAATAATAGCAAGTGTAGTAGCAGCAAAATTAATAGTAACGGAATCAGAAATATTCATTGTAATGTCAGAAATATTAGCAGCAAGACCAGGAGCAGCTGTCGAAAAAATCAATAGTAATAGCTGCAGTAAAATTACTACTAGCAGAAGCATAAATATTAAGAGTTGTAGCAGAAATAGAAACAGTAGCAGTAGCAGAAGTGTAATAGTGATAGCAATAACAGAAGTAGTAGTAGTAGCAACAGAAATATTAATCTAATAGTTATGTAGTAGTATCGGTAGCAATAGTGGTAGTGGTAGTGGTAATAGAAAAAGTATTTTTTGTATATAATTCGTTTTCACGTTTTACTATTACAACTTCTTCACAAGTCTGGAAATGAGCTGGTTTAACATCCTTTTACAGCTTCAAACAGAAAGAAATGTTTTCTTCAGAGCCAAAATGGAAATTTTCCTGTACTACTCGAAGGTTCAACTTTAGTAGCAGATGTCAATGTCAAACACGTCAAAAGTTGCACACGCTTATCTCTTTCTTTGTAACAGGTGGCCTTGGAGAAATATTTATGTTTACGTCAACAGAATACCTAACTAAAATACATTTTAGTACGTTATAGTTTCCGACAAGACAATGAGCTACAACGAGAGATTTTAAAGTCCTGAATAGACAGAAAAATAAATCCAAAATTTTCAGCAAAGTTTCAATTTCAATTTTGTGGAGGGGGGAATTACACAGGATGGAAGTAATATAATTCTGCAGATTTTAACATTTAATTCCTTGAATAGAGTACAACAAAAAATTCTAGTACCATATTAGTCTCAAATGAATGCTTTTCTCAGGAAAAAATAATGCTTTCCTAAATGTTAACATGTTTTACTCCATAAATAGGCACTACCAATATTATTCTGATTTTTACTCTTACACCTATCATTAGAGAAACTGATAAGAAATTATTCCGTTTAAAGTTTTTAAGTACAGTAGACTATTTTCTTGCAAATTAAATAAAATGAATAACACTTATCGTTATTTCCTACCACTAGGAAATCTGGCAACCTTGCTGCAGTGACTAAGAGACGGAACGCTGCTATTCAGACCTTAGTTCGTGTGTATATACGTAGGTGAGCAGGCGATGCACTGTTGCCAAACTACGCAGACATATTATTTCACACTACAATGACGTATCGCCAAAATTTTAAGTAAATTACTGACAGCTTTCGCCACTTACCAATTAATGTCAACGATATTGGAACCATTAATCCACGTAACATCCGTAAACAACTTCGTGTCACTTCTTATAATCAGTGGAGCGCATTACCTGGGAAAGGTAAGGGAATTACATTCTACTCTTACTGGAAAAAAGGTAACTCCTGGATTAGCAATAAAAAAGGTCGATCTTGTGGAATTCCTCAAGGATCAATATTAGGTCCCCTACTTTTTCTAATGTTTATAAATGATCTTGCCCCCTAATAAAAGATGTAGGTCATCCCATATTATTTGCAGATGGCACAAGTATACTAATTACAGCCAATAACTCCAACACATTCCAATCTTCAACAGAGGAAATTCTCTTCAAAATATGTGACTGGTTCTCAGTCAATAAATTGGTATTAAATTGTAACAAAACTAACATAATTCAATTTAAATCCTGTGCAAATTCAACCTCGCAAACTTTTAGCGCAATAATTAACAATAGATCCCTATTAGAAACAACGACAACCAAATTTCTTGACTTAAAAATCGAGAATGTGTTAAATTGGAAAAATCATATTAAAGAAATTACCCCCAAACTAATTCAGCTTGTTTTGCTATTAGAACTATGCAAAAGATAGTAAATATCAATACCTTAAAAACAATATACTTTGCATACTTCCACTGAGTTTTGGAATAATATTCTGGGGAAATTCCACAGATAGTAACAGTATATTTCTATTACAAAAAAGAGTAATTAGAATAATGGTAGGTGCCAAATCTAGGGAATCTTGTAGGACTATTTTCAAAAAACTACAAATAATGCCCATGGTTTGTCAGTATATGTTTTCATTAATAGTCTTCCTCGTATGTAATCGTAAAAACTTTGTAACTAATTCAACAGTTCATAGCATAAATACATGTCAAAGAAATGACTTTCATACTCCATCGGCAAGTCTATCTTGCTATCAAAAAGGAGTGCGTCATATGGCTGTAAAAAATTTTAATAGCCTCCCTATCGATATAAAAAATGAAACTCAAAACATAAGATTATTTAGGGCCAAATTAAAGAAGTACATAATTTTTCATGCCTTCTATTCTGTAATTGAATTCATGATATTCAATAACACTTCATGAAATTGATACTAAAACTATGTGTTTTACTAGTAGACTATATTGTAAATCTCGTCTGTATATATATTTCATCAAGACTGTGACTATAAATTAAGACTTTATAATAGTATTAAGTTTTTTGACTTGTTCCATATTCTAGCTGTAAAGCAATGTATGAATACCATGGAATGTTAATAAATACATACAATACAATGGACCGAGGCCATTAAAATGAGCACCAATGTCATCGCAGTTAGCTCTCCCCGGTAGAAGCCTTAGCAATACCCATTGCAGGAGATGCAATCAGCTTGAAACATTACCCCACGTGCTAGGTTTCTGCCTTCAGGGCGAATTATTGCGAACTGACAGACATAACACAGTCCGCTCAATAATTGCTAACAAATTAAGGGAACATGGTGAATACGAAGTATATGAGGAAGTTCAATGTCTTTCTGCGGAAGGATCTACACGGCGTGCTGACATCATAATAATTGACCGAGATAAAAAAAAACTGGTCTCATTCTTGACCACACAGTAAGGTTCGAAATTAATGAAGATCAACCAAAGCAGGTACATGAAGAGAAACGCGCTATTTACCTTCCATGCTGTGATGATCTCAGTCATAAATGTAATATTCAAGATTGGAATGTCATTGGACTTATGTTTGGTGCGCGAGGAACAATTCCCAAATTTACATTGGAGATCCTCATCAAATTAAAGATTCCCGAAAAGACTCTTCAGACAATTGCATCAACAATTTTAAAATCTTAATTGAACATCATCAATCACCATCTCTATTGATCTTTATAATACTCAATGTATATTATTTACTTTCAATAAATTTTTATCGTTTTGATAGCTATTACATCTTGTCGCAGAATATTCTTTTTTTTTTAATTCCATTATGTATTTTTTTAACATTAATTTACATTTTCTTTTTTGTTCATTTGAATTGATTAGGATGCCCATATTTGAAATCCAAGATTTGGACGGCTATCATTTCGATCATGTATGTAAACTTTTAGAAATCTCAGAGAGAAATTTTTTTGAACTATATGAAAGAAGTTCCTGTTTATCATATTCAAATGTTTATCAATACGCAACCATGGTAACGGTAACGATAGTAAAATGAACAGACATTACAATTATCTAATCTTAAACTTTGACAAAGAGCTTTTCATGCATTTTATTCGTGCCTTAAATATAAATGTGTGCAAAATATTTGTCACAATGTTCGATATCACTTAACCGCTAACATAAAATGTAATTAAATTGCAAATATACTCCAATGAAAATAAGAGCAAAACGAATTTTAAAATATACCTAGTGTTATGAACGTCAATGACTTGATATTCTTGCTCTTTTCATAAACTCCTATCACAAATGTTTATTATGACAAACATCGTTATTCATACATAAAATATAACAAGAGTCATGAATACTAATCCTTTCGAAAGAAAACGAGACTGATAGTTTCTCTCCGTGCAAGACAATAAATTAGTGTATTCATGACGGTTTATTCTATACAAAGTTATGTAGTACTATGCGTCTGAAATTTTACTAGTGGCGGCATGTAAACTGATATAACGTAGGTGTTTAGTTATGCATATTGGAAAAGTTAAATAAAAGCAAAGTAATTTCAGAATGACAAATCTAGCATAATGAGAACATGCATCTGCGTCACTTAATCGTGTCTGAGCTTGAAAATTAGAAGACTGAAAATACTGCTAAAATAATTTATACAGGAAGAACTGAACCACTGAGCTCCCACTCAAATAAGTCACTATTTTTCATTCATTAGCATCTCAATTTTTATTTCCAAAGAACCTACAAATTATGAGGAAAAAATGGTGATGAAATTTAGTAAAATTAGCTGCGGATATGTTCGTCAAATTAGCTCAAAGCAAGAATTACATAAAAATTTGCATATTATTTTGAGTAGTTTATCTGTAGTAATGTCACGAGAGATCTGAGATTTATCTGGGAAATCTCAGGCCTCGAGTGACATTTGTTAGGACTATTTCGTGAGTAAAATAAAAATGTAAATAATATATTCCTAAAATTCGATCACAAAATGTTAATAATTCTATATTAACGAATACTTAACCTATTCAGACATAGTGCAGTTGAAATACTCGTAGATGAATATCGATTACTGAAATAAGAACATTCAGTGAACACATTCCATCCTAAACTCTCAAAATCCCCCCCCCCCCCGATTGGAAAGCACTGGTTTAGATTATAAAAGTATGTCGCGGAATTTTAAATTACACCTTCAGTGTGCCACATGTTGAAAAAAGTTAAAAAACGCAGACCTAAATGGTTCAAATATCATTACCATCACAACTATAGAAGATGAGTAAAGTGTATCAATGTACAGGGATGTAGTAATAACCTGAAACTACCTTTAAAATAAAAAATTGGTCTCTAATTTAATGGTAAAAGTTCCCTTTTCCGGCACAAAAATTCAAATTTTTCCATCATTATGACCAAACCTATGGCAATCAGATTTCAGGCTTATTTTATTTTTTATTATTTTTTTAATAAATAAATAAATAAATAAATATACTAAAACAACCATATTACCTTAAATAAATTTTTCAGCAAACTTCAAGTGGGTAACACATATTGTAGGTACATTGAATGAGTGAGTGAGTGAGTGAGTGAGTGAGTGAGTGAGTGAGTGAGTGAGTGAGTGAGTGAATTTATTTATTTATTTATTTATTTATTTATTTATTTATTTATTTATTTATTTAACTAGCTAGCTAGCGAGTACAAATTAAATTTATAAAACAAAAATGTTTCTAGCCACTACCGTAAGAGCCAGGCTCGTGTACGGTGTGGTCTTAGTCAATAATATAACATAAAATTTACAAGGACAGTTTACTAAATACAGTAAGTAACTTAATTCAAACCAATAAATACAACACAAGAGCAAGAATAAAGAAGAAAGAGAAAAAGAGAGAAAAATACACATTTAATATAAATTGACAATCCGACAGAAGTCAGTGATATTCAATAAAAACATGAATATAATCGACAGAAATAAAAGGTAAAAAAATACACACATTTGTTAATATTATATATCATGGATAATTTTGCAAATTACTTTTTTAAAAGCTTCAATTTTAAAATATTTCAAGTTTGGAAAATGGTTTGTAATTTTATTATAAAGTCTTGGGCCGAAACTAGCACCATGTTTAAGAGCTGCACTTGTATGACATTTAGGCTCAATTAATGGGAAAGTAGACTTTCGTCTTCGAGTACGATATTCATGTCGATTAGATGGTAGTAAGTTAGTAAACTATATTGATAAATTTCTTCAATAGTTAATACATTAAAATCTGTATAAATTAAATTTGTTGGGTAATTCATATTTTTGGTGAGACAAATTTTTATTAATCTTCTGTGTAATAAAATCAATGGATTAAGTACAGATGATGCTACTCCACCCCAATTTATTATACCATATTGTATTAATGATTGTACCAAAGCTAAAAATATTATTCTCAATGCCTCCTTAGTGATAAAATTTCGAAGTATTATGAATTCATAAAATGTCTTTCTTATACTTGTACACATGAATTACGAAATTCAGATTTAATATAACCTTACCAACTTGCTGACGACATAAGTTGCTGAAGTGGTAGAGAAATATTTCACAAACTGACAAAACTTCAAACGATGAAAATATAGGCGAATATACTGTAGAAAATACCGAATATGTTGACAGTTTGTATCGAGTTACATGCAGCACGTGATACAGAGCAAGAGAGACACTGCAATGACCAGCTCACTGCCCGCTCAGTTGCGATACTACGGTTGGTTTGCACCTTATCACGCCGCCCACTACCTGTGCCGGCGGTGTTTCCGTCATTCAGGACTAGCGAAACAGAGCTACCTTCTGTCACTATGAGGCCGCTCGGACTGGACCACCACATTATTCACATCATCACTGTCCGGTGTAGTTACAGTGGTAGTGTCCAGCGGCAAATACAGTGAACAGACTTTAGGTTCCCGGTAGGAACTCTCAAATGTGTATGGACTGCAGGTCTCTCTTGTATTATGTTTGTTCTGTGTTGTCTCAACTGGTGGCCTCCGACTTTATTCGCTGTACTGTCTGATATACTTGTAAGATTTGCGTTAGTCGCCTGGTGCAGCACTTATGATGGTTGCGATGATAAAACTACAGTAATGGTGCTATCAATGATAGAGGTGGTGACTGCAATGTTAACGACTGTGACAGTCGTGGGGAAGTAGAGGTGTTGCTGATGGAGTGGCGGTAACGGTACATACTGTTGCTGGTAGTTTAAGTGTTGTCGATGAGATCGGTAATGGTGATGGCTAAGACAGTAGAGCCAGTTAACGACAGTTAAGATGGTGGTGGCAATAGCAGTAGTAGTAGTAGTAGTATCAGTAGTACTACTAGTAATAGTAGTAGTCCCAGTAGTAGTAGTAGTAGTAGTAGTAGTAATAGTAGTAGTAGTACTAGTAATAGTAGTAGTAGTACTAGCAATATTAGTAGTGCCAGTAGTAGTAGCAGCAGTAGTAGTACCAGTAGTAGTAGTAGTAGTAGTAGTGGTAGTAGTAATAGTAGTAGTAGTACTAGTAATAGTAGTAGTGCCAGTAGCAGTAGCAGCAGTAGTAGTAGTACCAGCAGTAGTAGTCGTAGTAGTAGTAGTACTAGTAATAGTAGTAGTGCCAATAGCAGTAGCAGCAGTAGTAGTAGTACCATTAGTAGTAGTAATAGTAGCAGCAATAGTGGTATCAGTAGTAGTAGTGATACTAATAGTACCAATACTAGTACCAGTAATAGTAGTAGTAATAGTAGTAGTAGCAGCAGCAGGAGTATTAGCAGCAGTAGTAGTACCAGTAGTAGTAGTAGTAGTAGCAGTAGTGTATCAGTAGTAGTACTAGTAAAAGTAGTAGTAGTATTAATATCAGTAGTAGTACTAGTAATAGTAGTAGTGCCAGTAGTAGTAGCAGCAGTAGTAGTACCAGTAGTAGTAGTAGCAGCAGTAGTAGTACCAGAAGTAGTAGTAATAGTAGCAGCAATAGTGGTATCAGTAGTAGTAGTAGTGATACTAATAGTACCAATACTAGTACCAGTAATAATAGTAGTAATAGTAGTAGTAGCAGCAGTAGTAGTACCAGTAGTAGTAGTAGTAGTAGTAGCAGCAGCAGCAGCAGTAGTAGTAGTACCATTAGTAGTAGTAATAGTAGCAGCAATAGTGGTATCAGTAGTAGTAGTGCTACTAATAGTACCAATACTAGTACCAGTAATAGTAGTAGTAATAGTAGTAGTAGCAGCAGAAGTAGTAGCAGCAGTAGTAGTGCCAGTAGTAGTAGTAGCAGTAGTGTATCAGTAGTAGTAGTACTAGTAAAAGTAGTACTAGTATTAATATCAGTAGTAGTACTAGTAATAGTAGTAGTACCAGTAGTAGTAGTAGTAGTAGTAGTAGTAGTAGTAGTAGTAGCAGCAGCAGTAGTGGTATCAGTAGTAATAGTGCTAGTAATAGTACCAATACTAGTACCAGTAATAGTAGTAGTAATAGTAGTAGTAGCAGAAGTAGTAACAGCAGTAGTAGTAGTACGAGTAGTAGTAGTGCTACTAATAGTACCAATACTAGTACCAGTAATAGTAGTAGTAATAGTAGTAGTAGCAGCAGAAGTAGTACCAGTAGTAGGAGTAGTAGTAGTAGCAGTAGTGTATCAGTAGTAGTAGTACTAGTAAAAGTAGTAGTAGTATTAATATCAGTAGTAGTACTAGTAATAGTAATAGTACCAGTAGTAGTAGTAGTAGTAGTAGTAATAGTAACAGTAGTAGTAGCAGTAGTAGTATTAGTAATAGCAGTAGTACCAGTAATATTGGTAGTAGTAGTAGTAGCACCAGTAGTAGTAGTAGTAGTAGTAGTAGTAGTAGCAACAGTAGGAGTGGTAGTAGTGAATTTAGAAATGCATATAGAGTATTAGTTGAAAAACCTGAGGGGAAACGACCTTTGGAGAGGTCAAGGCGTAGATGGGAGGATAATATTAAAATAGATTTCAGGGAGGTGGGATATGATGGTAGGGATTGGATTAATCTTGCTCAGGATAGGGACTAACTAACATTTTGTTTTTAATGCTATTGGGATGGTAAGTTTTGTAACGTTGCCGTCAGCGTAATTACAATATTCAATGGGTAAATACGCCCACGTATGATTCGCGATGCAAGGACCTGTTCCTCTTGGTACTCCAGTTGTAAGTATGCATATTTATACAAAGACCCTTAAAACGTGGGAAATTCACACATTTCTATATTATTAATGTATTAATGATAGGAATGAAATTGCAAATTTAACGTCTGACCGAAGGACAACTATAGATCTAATGATATAAAGAAAGCCTAACGGTTATATTTAAACAAATGAGTTACAAATGTTGTAATTCACTAATGTACAGTTTTTCCTAAAATATATTTCAACAATTATTTTAATGAAACAACCTACAGTATACAACAAAGCCAGCAGAGATGACGGAGGTTCCGCCACGTGGCGGAAGTTGACCTAGTAGGCTACAGTGGAATTCTTTAGCATGTTTATACACTAATGCTCTATTTCAACGCAATTCCTACATAAACTATCACCCTTGCCTGAATTTCCATGCAACCGTAACAGTCATACATAACATATTTATCGCTATGATAATGAATAACCTGTTCATGTTAATTCAAGCTATATTCGTAACAGTGTTGCCAAGTCGTTATTATTATGTATAGGTATTCTTTTGACGTTCTAAAGTTATTGCATATACAGGGTGTAAACGATATAAACAGCCAAAAAATAATGGTTCCTTCATTCATGGTGTTCTACCCAAGGGCAGATCTTTCACTGCAAACCCAGCATTCTCCAATCTTTCCTGTTTTCCGTCTTCCTCTTAGTCTCCGCATATGAAACATGTATCTTAATTTTGTCTATTATCTGATATCTTCTTCTACCCCGGACTTTTCTCCCGTTCACCATTACTTTCAGTGCATCCTTCAGTATGCAGTTTCTTCTTAGCCAGTGGCCCAGCCAATTCCTTTTCCTCTTCCTGATCTGTTTCAGTATTATTTCTTCTTCACCCACTCTAAAATATTAGTTTTACAGCATAAATAAGTGGAGTAAAAAATCAAATAACATTTTTTATAGTGTCAACCGCTATGGAATAACGGTTAGCATGCCTAACCGTGAAATGAGCGGGCCCGGGTTCAAATCTTGGTTGGAACAAGTTACCTGGTTGAGATTTTTCCGGTGTTTTCCCTCAAACCATTTACTCAAACGCTAGATCGCAGTTGACAAAGAACCGTAAAATGACCAATTAGCTATGACTAATGTTTTTTGAAAATGAGAATTATTTACTTTGCCCAATACCTACACTAAAGCAGTCGTTTGTTACTCTGTTGTGTATTGGTATGATTTGGACTCAAGGCCATTGACAATGGCATTCACGTTCAGTCAAAATGTAAACAAATAATAATGAGACTACTGTAATCTCAAAAATATGATATTTTAGAAATTGAAATAAAATAAGAAGAGATTATTTATTTATTTATTTACTTATTTACTTACTTACTTATTTACTTACTCACTTATTTACTTATTTACTTACTTATTTATTTAATTTTACTTATTTATTTATTTACTTATTTATTTATTTGTTTATTTAATTTTACTTATTTATTTATGTACTTATTTATTTACTTATTTATTTATTTAGTTATTGATTCATTTATTTATTTACTTATTTATTTGCTTATTTACTTAATTACTTATTTATTTATTTATTTATTTATTTACTTATTTATTTACTTATTTATTTATTTACTTATATATTTACTTATTTATTTACTTATTTTTTGTTTACTTATTTATTTATTTACTTATTTATCTACTTATTTATTTACTTACTCACTCATTTATTTATTCATTTACTTATTTATTTATTTACTTATTTATTTATTTACTTATTTATTTATTTACTTATTTATTTATTTACTTATATATTTACTTATTTATTTATTTACTTATTTATTTATTTATTTACTTATTTTTTGTTTACTTATTTATTTATTTATTTATTTACTTACTTATTTATCTACTTATTTATTTACTTACACATTTATTTATTTACTTATTTATTTATTTACTTATTAATTTATTTACTTATTAATTCATTTACTTATTTACCTACTTATTTATTTACTTATTTATTTACTTACTCATTTATTTATTTACTTATTTATTTATTTATGTATTTATTCATATATTTATTTATTTACATTCGTAAGATGCTATAACATTGACAAGTACAAATTTATACAATAATACAGAACAGAACATATAATACAGAATAAAACATCAGACTACAGAATATAATTATGTACAATGAATATTTATTTACTAGAGCTTCCTCAAATTAGAGGCTGCCATTAGACAAAGCATACAAAACAATACAAGAACAAATAGATGATGAAAAATAACAGAGTAACAAAAAAAGTAAACAAGTACACAAACAAACAAACAAACAAACAAACAATGTCAGTTTACAGAATACAATATAAAAATAGGATACAATAATATTAACAAAATTTGAGGACCGAAAGAGCAGCGCTGGTGTTCGGTCGCAGTTCAGATCTATTATCAATATAAGAGAAATATAGAAAATAAAATTAAATAGGAACTAAAATTAAAATTACAGCTACAATGAAATTATATAATATAATATAATATATTATTAATTCAAATGGAAAGGTCATCTAATTAGAATGGAAGAACATCGAGTCCCAAAGAAGGTATTTTCAGGAGACTTCGGAGAAGGAAGGCCGGTGGGTAGACCACGTAATAGACGGGAAGATGGTGTATATCAGGATGCACTACAAATCCTCAAAATCCGGAATTGAAGAGTTGCAGCACAGGATCGACAAGTTTGGTGGATAGCAACTGGGGAGGCCATGACCTGAAAACGGGCCGACGCGTCATGGAAGAAGAAGAAGAAAAAGATATTATTAATATAAGAGAAGTATATAAAATAAAATAAAATAGGAACTAAAATAAAAATTAAAACAACAATGAAATTATGTAATATAATATAATATTAACATAGAGAAGAATAATATCATACTTGAATAAAGTAGGACAATTTATGAAAAATATATATTCCGAAATTATAGAATACAAATATAATATACTGGCTTTTAAGGAACCTGGAGGTTCATTACCACCCTTACATAAGCCCGCCATTGGTCCCTATCCTGAGCAAGATTAATCCAGTCTCTACCATCATATCCCACCTCCCTCAAATCCATTCTTATATTATCTTCCCATCTACGTCTCGACCTCCCTAAAGGTCTTTTTCCCTCCGGCCTCCCAACTAACACTCTATATGCATTTCTAGATTCGCCCATACGTGCTACATGCCCTGCCCATCTCAAACGTCTGGATTTAATGTTCCAAATTATGTCAGGTGAAGAATACAATGCGTGCAGTTCTGCGTTGTGTAACTTTCTCCATTCTCCTGTAACTTCATCCCTCTTAGCCCCAAATATTTTTCTAAGAACCTTATTCTCAAATACCCTTAATCTCTGTTCCTCTCTCAAAGTGAGAGTCCAAGTTTCACAGCCATACAGAACAACCGGTAATATAACTGTTTTATAAATTCTAACTTTTAGATTTTTTGACAGCAGAGTAGATGACAAAAGCTTCTCAACCGAATAATAACAGGCATTTCCCATATTTATTCTGCGTTTAATTTCCTCCCGAGTGTCATTTATATTTGTTACTGTTGCTTCAAGATATTTGAATTTTTCCACCTCTTCGAAGGATAAATCTTCAATTTTTATAGTTGCATTTCGTACAATATTCTGGTCACGAGACATAATCATATACTTAGTCTTTTCGGGATTTACTTCCAATCTTATCGCTTTACTTGCTTCAAGTAAAATTTCCGCGTTTTCCCTAATCGTTTGTGGATTTTCTCCTAACATATTCACGTCATCCTCATAGACAAGAAGCTGATGTAACCCGTTCAATTCCAAACCCTGCCTGTTATCCTTAACTTTCCTAATGGCATATTCTAGAGCGAAGTTAAAAAGTAAAGGTGATAGTACATCTCCCTGCTTTAGCCCGCAGTGAATTGGAAAAGCATCAGATAGAAACTGGCCTATACGGACTCTGCTGTAAGTTTCACTAAGACACATTTTAATTAATCGAACTAGTTTCTTGGGAATACCAAATTCAATAAGAATATTATAAAAAACTTCTCTCTTAACCGAGTCATACGCCTTTTTGGAATCTATGAATAATACAAATATAAGAAAGGCTAATTAATTCATACACATAGGCTATAAATTTATTTAATCAAATTGAAGACATTAACACGTTTCTAATTTTCTTTTTATATGTTACTGGGTTACATGTTAGACGTTCTGGGTGTAATTTAGCTAAAGAATTACACAACCGAGGGCCGAAATTAATGCTATGCTTCAGACCAGCAAATATGAAACATTTAGGTTCTACGAATGTTGAATTACACTGTACATTTTCTTTAATTGTGTTATTTTACAACGCTTTTTCAACTGTTACGTTTATATAGCATCTGAATGAGACGAAGATGATAATGCCAGCAAAATGAGTCTGGAGTCCAACGCCGAAAGTTACCCTTTATTTGCTCTTATTGGATTGAGCAAAAACCCCGGAAAACCCCAACCAGGTAACTTGTCTCAACCAAGATTTGAACCCGGGTCGGCTCGTTTCAAGGTCAGGAGTGCTGTTACTTCACAGCGGTGGACCATATTTTGTTCAGTAGACCAATAAATTATGTGCTGTCTATATAACTTTGGCAGTTTATATTGTTCACACCCTGTATTATATAATCTTACAACACATATGCATACACATACGATCGCACACAGGAACACATACAGAAGTACGTACTGATTTTTTAACGCGAAACGTTATTAGGGAAAATGTCCGTTATCATTTCTATAATGGGAGCACTCCGATGTAACCCACAATATATCATTGCTCCTTAGCGGCAGCGGGCCGATGCAACCCGTAACCATAATTTTTTGAAAAATAAATTGAGTTTGAGTGACATGTATATGTATTTACAATCCAGATAACACTAGCGGTTTGAGCAGCGAATTTATTTTCTTTTACTGGTTAAGATGTTTATTAAAAGTTCAAAAAAGCACCATTACTCACTTTCTTCAAACAAATAATATGAAAAAAATTGAAACTTTCAAAGATTCCTCTACGTCTCAATCACGGAAGTAGTCACTTCCATTATCTTGGAATTTAAGACTCTCTCACTTGTTGCTAACAATTTACCAGGTGTAACTTACAATTGTAAAAATTCCTGCTAGAATGAAAGCAAGTGAATTTAAGTGAATTTACTTTTACTTATTTTTGCAACAAGGAGAAACTGCACGATGGGGGAGATGACGCTAGTAACTGTGCTAGCATTTCAATTCTGCTACTCGCTGTCATAGTTCACCGTTCCCTTTCTATTCGAGCAAGTCAGTCTTACTATACATCAGAATGTGTTTCGTAAATTGCAAAGTTTATACGTTACCATGACTACGAAGTTCTCGTCTATAGAAAGGTCATCATCTGCAGAGTGTGTTCAACTTACCTGAAAAGAAAGAAGTAATCATTAGATATAAAACATATTCGTTGTGTTCTATGCGAACCTGGGAATTAACTTATAATAAAACCAAATATATATATATATATATATATAAACAAATATATTTAAATAAATGAATGACTGGATAAATGAATAAATGAGCAAATGAATAACTGATTAATTGCATAATTGAGTAAATAAATGAATGAATAACTGAATAAATGAATAACTGAACAAATGAATAACTGATTAATTGCATAATTGAGTAAATAAATAAATGAATAATTGAATAAATGAATAACTGAACAAATGAATAACTGATTAATTGCATAATTGAGTAAATAAATAAATGAATAATTGAATAAATGAATAACTGAACAAATGAATAACTGATTAATTGCATAATTGAGTAAATAAATAAATGAATAATTGAATAAATGAATAACTGAACAAATGAATAACTGATTAATTGCATAATTGAGTAAATAAATAAATGAATAATTGAATAAATGAATAACTGAACAAATGAATAACTGATTAATTGCATAATTGAGTAAATAAATAAATGAATAATTGAATAAATGAATAACTGAACAAATGAATAACTGATTAATTGCATAATTGAGTAAATAAATAAATGAATAATTGGATAAATGAATAACTGAGCAAATGAATAACTGATTAATTGCATAATTGAGTAAATAAATAAATGAATAATTGAATAAATGAATAACTGAACAAATGAATAACTGATTAATTGCATAATTGAGTAAATAAATAAATGAATAACTGAATAAATGAATAACTGAACAAATGAATAACTGATTAATTGCATAATTGAGTAAATAAATAAATGAATAATTGAATAAATGAATAACTGAACAAATGAATAACTGATTAATTGCATAATTGAGTAACTAAATTAACGAATAGCTGAACAAATGAATGATTGATTAATTGCATAACAGAGGAACTAAATAAATGAATAACTGAATAACTGCGTAATATAGCAACTACATACATATGCCTGTTATTATTCGGTTGATAAGCTTTTATCATCCAGTCTGCTGTCAAAAGATCTGAAAGTTAGAATTTATAAAACAGTTATATTACCGGTTGTTCTTTATGGTTGTGAAACTTGCACTCTCACTCTGAGAGAGGAACAGAGGTTAAGGGTGTTTGAGAATAAGGTGCTTAGGAAAATATTTGGGGCTAAGAGGGATGAAGTTACAGGAGAATGGAGAAAGTTAAACACAGAACTGCACGCATTGTATTCTTCACCTGACATAATTAGGAACATTAAATTCAGACGTTTGAGATGGGCAGGGCATGTAGCACGTATGGGCGAATCCATAAATGCATATAAAGTGTTAGTTGGGAGACCGGAGGGAAAGAGACCTTTGGGGAGGCCGAGACGTAGATGGGAAGATAATATAAGAATGGATTTGAGACAGATGGGATATGATGATATAGACTGGATTAATCTTGCTCAGATAGGGACCGATGGCGGGCTTGTGTGAGAGCGTTAATGAACCTCCGGGTTCCTTAAAAGCCATTTATAAGTAAGTAATTAAGTTATATTACCCGTTCTTCTGTACGACTGTGAAACTTGGGCTTTCACTTTTAGAGCGGGACAGAGATTAAGGGTGTTAGAGAATATGGTGCTTAGGAAAATATTTGGGGCTAAGAGGGATGAAGTTGGAGGAGAATAGAGAAAGTTACACAACGCAGAGCTCACGCATTGAATAAATAACAATAATTAAATATAAATATTCATTTAGAATTGGTTAGGAGCTCTATTATTAAACCCTGGTTGGAAAGGCTATCAAAATCATCTAACGTAATGACGAACATTATATCCAGACATAGGGTATGTAGCACGTATGGGTGAATCTAGAAATGCATGAAGTGTTAGTTGGAAGACCTGAGAGGAAACGACTTTTGGGGAGGTCAAACCGTAGATGGGAGGATAATATTAAAATAGATTTGAGAGAGGTGGGATATGATGTAGGGATTGGATTAATCTTGCTCATGATAGAGACCGATGGCGGGCTTGTGTGAGAGCGGCAATGAATTTCCAGGTTCTTTAAAAGTAATTTATAAGCAAGTATGAATTGAGAGGACCACAGTTATAAAATAAACTTTTGTGAGAGCGACTCTACTAATAACAGTAATCTTATGCGAATGCTAGAATAGCCTGATTCAGCGAACGAACACATATTGTCTATAAAATACATCAGAGATCTTCTTAGGCCTCTTATTCCACCCGGTAGAAATCCAAATTTTCACATAAAATAAACCCTGGACATTGCACTACTCCTGCAAATGTTGGTCAAGTTCAAATCGCTAAGAAATTTAAATATTATCTGTCACTGCAGGGCAGTTAACCTTGGCGCGTTTGGCAATCAGAGAGTACACTAGCAAACAAAAAGGAAATCAAGTAGATAACGCCATAGGCTGCCAACTACGTAAAATGTGCTATGGAAGAAAACGGAAGAATTTCTAGCTAGTAAAGAGTGGAAAACACCTCTATTCATTGCAATTGGCACCAAGGAAATGGAAAGACTGCAGTACATTGGACAACACTTAAGCCTAAGAAATGAAAGAGAGACTTACAGTAAATGATCTTGGATACACATTAATATTAGCGTACCGTAAATAATTTGCTATGTCCGAAAAATAGAATGAATAATTGAATGACTGAATAATGGAATACAGTAACTGACTAAAGTAATAATTAAATAGTTCAATAAATATATATATATATATAAATAATAAGTGAATAAATAAATAAATAAATAAACCCAATAAACAAAAACTGAATACATGAATACCTGATTAATTGCATAATTGAATAACTGAACAAATCACTAACTAAACAAATGAATAACTGAACAAATGAATGACTAAACAAATGAATGACTGAATAAATGAATGACTGAATAAATGAATGACTGAATAAATTAATAAATTACTGACCAAATGAATAACTGATTAATTACATAATTGAGTAACTAATCATTAATTAATTTTTGAACAAATGACTAACTGAATAATTGCATAACAGAGGAACTAAATAAATGAATAACTGAACAAATGAATAACAGAATAATTCCATAATTGAGTAAATAAAGAAATGAATAACTGAATAAATGAATAATTGAATAATTGCATAACAGAATAACTAAATGAATGAATAACTGAACAATTGCATAACAGATAACGAAATAAATGAATAACTGAATAATTACATAACAGATAACTAAATAAATGAATAACTGAATAAATGAGTAACAGAATAATTCCATAATTGAGTAAATAAATAAATGAATAACTGAATAAATGAGTAACAGAATAATTCCATAATTGAGTAAATAAATAAATGAATAACTGAATAAATGAGTAACAGAATCATTCCACAATTGAGTAAATAAAGAAATGAATAACTGAATAAATGAATAATTGAATAATTGCATAACAGAATAACTAAATGAATGAATAACTGAACAATTGCATAACAGATTAACTAAATAAATGAATAACTGAACAAATGAGTAACAGAATAATTCCATAATTGAGTAAATAAATAAATGAATAACTGAATAAATGAGTAACAGAATAATTCCATAATTGAGTAAATAAATAAATGAATAACTGAATAAATGAGTAACAGAATAATTCCATAATTGAGTAAATAAATAAATGAATAACTGAATAAATGAGTAACAGAATAATTCCTTAATTGAGCTAATATATAAATGAATAACTGAATAAATGAATAATTGAATAATTGCATAATTGAGTAAATAAATAAATGAATAACTGAACAAATGAGTAATAGAATAATTCCATAATTGAGTAAATAAATAAATGAGTAACTGAATAAATGAGTAACAGAATAATTCCTTAATTGAGCTAATAAATAAATGAATAACTGAATAAATGAGTAACAGAATAATTCCATAATTGAGTAAATAAATAAATGAATAACTGAACAAATGAGTAACAGAATAATTCCATAATTGAGTAAATAAAGAAATGAATAACTGAATAAATGAATAATTGCATAACAGAATAACTAAATGAATGAATAACTGAACAACTACATAACAGATTAACTAAATAATTGCATAACAGATAACTAAATAAATGAATAACTGAATAATTTCATAACAAATAACTAAATAAATGAATAACTGAACAAATGAGTAACAGAATAATTCCATAATTGAGTAAATAAATAAATGAAGAATTGAATAATTGCATAATTGAGTAAATAAATAAATGAATAAATGAATAACTGAATAATTGCATAACAGAGTAACTAAATAAATGAATAACTGCATAACAGAGCAACTAAATAGATGAATAACTAAAGTGAATAACTGAATAATTACATAATTGAGTAATTAAATAAATGAATAACTGAATAAATAAGTGAACAAATGAATAACTATTAATTACATAATTGTATAACTAAATTAATGAATAACTGAATAACTGAGTAACTAAATAAATAACTGAACGAATGAATAACTGAATAATTGCATAACTGATTAAACAAATAACTGCATAAATTAAAAAATGATTATCTGAATAATTGCATAAGTGAACTGGGCCAAAGAAAATAACTCAATAATGCATAACTGAATAAATAAATAAATAAATAGATAAATAAATAAATAAATAAATAAATACATGTAATCATTTTGTCACGTACCCTGCCTAGAATTCGTGTGCCTTGATTAACTTTCAAGTTTATTTAGTCCCTTACGCTTAAATAACTTTGTAAATGACAAAGGGACACATTCGGTTAGTAAGACTGAACCAGATGTTTCATATCTGTTTCCGATTTTTCTCTTAATGTGAGTGCCAATTTGAGTTTTTCTTGTTTGCTGAAAAAATTATAACGTGACTATGACCACTTTTAGACGCAAGCTCCACAGTTTATTTGTTTGCCTGATTTGGATAATAGTCGCTGCGACAATGCCAAAGGAAACGGTAGTACCACAAATAAAATCTACTCTAACACATTTTTTGTCCACCATAGCTTCCAGTTGGACTCGCCAAGAGCGCTCTCTCTCTCTCTCTCTCTCTCTCTCTCTCTCTCTCTCTCTCTCTCTCTCGTCAGAATGAGAAGCCGAAGTTCTGATTCTTGAGCTACAAATGATTCTATTTTGCAATCTAGGAAGAACTATCTGCTATACACCATGTCCCCTCCTCGCCGTAGCAGAAGTAGTTACTAGGGATCTCTGAATGTATGTATTTGCTAGTTATTAAAGGGACTTTCACCAGCCGCGGAACTGCTAGTTCATGGAATTCCCTCGACTGTGCGTCACTGGAATTGTCACCAAGCTACAGGCGGTAGAAAGTCCATACGACAAAAGACTGGAGGCCATACTGAAAACGCGAATTTTGATAACGGGGTTTATTTACAAGAGGGAGTGGGGAAATTTAAACGAAGTAGCTTTAAAACGCAATAACTGTTTGTTGAAAAGGATATTTCAAACACTGAATGTGGGGTCTCTCAAGGGTCAGTACTTGGCCAACTGCCTTAGGAAACCTGAAATGTTTTTAATCTAAGAAGAAGTGTCGTGTATCTCAGCCGAAGGTTGTAATAAACGTGCTGACATCTACGTAATCGACAACAAGAAGAACAATGGCTTTGTTATTCACCCAATAGTAAGCTATGAAAAAGCAATAAGCAGAGCAAAGACGTATGTTGTGAAAAAGGGAGAAATTATGAACCTTTATGGAAATAAATACCAGATACATGAAAACCGCTGGGAGGTGAATGTATTGTTGTTTGGAGCGCGTGAAACTATTTCAAAATTGCGTAAATTTTTCGGTAGATTTCATACTGATACATAATAGTACATTATGCAACGAGCCTATAATGGTAGTAATTAAGACGCGAGTATGTTTATGAAACGAGCGCAAGCGAGTTTCATAATTTTCATACGAGCGTCTTAATTACCATTATAGGCAAGTTTCATAAGACTTTTTATGCTCGACCATATTTCTACCTTGAAATTATTCATAAGTATTCATGTTATTCTTATGTGACTCGGGAGCGGAACTGACCTTGTGCAATATCTCGTAAATTGTGATATGTGCGCAGACGCGAAAGTATTGATTTTTTCCCAGGAACAAATGTCATTGATCTTGATATAATCTAGAGAGTAAAATAAACATTAATCTTGATATAACCTTGAAATTGATTTAGACATCGAAAATCGAGATGACAAACTGAATTTATTTGAATATTATTTACAATTAACGCTAATTATTATAGTAACAGAACATAACCTTCTGCGACAGTATTGGATTTCCAGCCACCGTGACGTTTCGCTAGTTGTCTTTCGATTGCATATCCGAGAATAATCGATACTTACGGTTTCATATTGCTACAATGGTGTTTTCGGATTGGTGGAACACCTGAACTTGAATGAATAGGTGTACTTTAATGAGGTCCATTAAAGGGCTGCTACCAGGTGTATAATTACTACATTTCGGCATGGTTGAGCATAAACTCTTTTAAGATATAACTACATAAATTTTAATTTATTCATTCTTAATTATTGTAAATTACCATTTGTACAAATAAATAAGTAAATAAATAAATAAATAAATACATAAGTAATTCGATTTCAGAGATGGCTGCTAAAAATTAACTATCGGTATGTGAAATATGACTCCATTTTATTAAAGATGATTGCCTCATTATTTGCATGAAAAGAAATTATCGAAGAATTAATATTCTATATGTGCAATTCAAGGTACATCAGAATGGTTTCAGGCAAATGGTTTTAAGATGAGATCAGATGCCCTACATTATTAATGTTGCTTTATTCACTTTTGAGTACGGTATACGTTTATCTCAGAAAATATTATAGATACCTACATGGAAATTTTACTGTTGGTTCTCCATTATCTTAAAAAGTGCTGAGTTCTTATTTAGAAAGTGTACTTTGTTAAAATAATAAGTTATGATTTCTTTATAACAGACTACTTTCTAAGAAAAATGAAATTACATTTAAATTTATGCTCAAAAAGTTTTATCGAAATGATCTGAAACTATAGATCAGTAATCAAATTAATACTGTAGATAAGCTGTAGAAATTTCATACTTCTAGCTATCTTAGTTTCTGAGAAAAATGTACAGTGGTGACAAAAAAAACCGGACCGATCCTTGTAGCTGATTTCAGAGCCTTGTTCATTCCAGATCACGATAGACTGGTAACTAAGACTTTCGTGGTTCGAATCCTGCCTGGGAAGGAAACTTTTTTTTTGTTCCTTATTCAAATTTATTCTCAATACTTTTCGATTGCAGCGATATTTTACTACTTAATTAACTTATTATTCCCATAACATGAATTTTACCAGCAATCGAAAAGTATTGGGACTAAATTTGAATAAGGAACAAAAAAAGTGTCCTTCCCAGGCAGGATTCGAACCACGAAAGTCTTAGTTACCAGTCTATTGTGCTATGGAGTGAACAAGGCTCTGAAATCAGCTACAAGGGTCGGTCCGGTTTTTTTTTTGTCACTACTATACAAAGATATAAATATCACCTCTGATATTAACTTGGAAGATTAGAATGGCTGGGCCATGTTACTAGATGAACGAATACAGAATACCTAAAATATCTGTAGATGCCAAAATAATAGGTCCTAGAAATAAAGTTTGAAGACCTAAGGTACGTTAGCTTGATGATGTCCAGAATGACATAAAGGAACTCAAGATTAAGAAGAGATGGAGAATCAAAACAAGTGATTGGGCAGAATGGAAGGCGGTCATAAGAGAGGCCAAGGTTATACTCAAAGGACCATAATGCCGAAGAAGAAGAAGAAGAAGAAGAAGAAGAAGAAGAAATGTCATCAACCTGGGCCGGGATCGAACCCGTAAACTCTGATACTGAAGGCCAGTACTCTACCGACTGCACCAACCAGATCGACTTTCAGTGATATGAAAAAAATCCGTTATAGTTTTGGGTATTACCTCGTGAGGATAACACTGATTCTATGTCCACTTGTCTCGTATAGGGGAGAGTTGGATAGTATCGGACATCGGGTAATATGGGACAGTGCGTTTCTTTCATCTACCACCAGATGGTAGTACCTGAATAACATGGTTACGTTTCTGTATGCGACATCACACAAACGTAACCAAGTCATTCAGATACTATCATCTGGTGGTAGATGAAAGAAACTCACTGTCCGATATTACCCGATGTCCGATACTACCCAACTCTCCCCTAAATATATCTTTTAAGAAGTTTAAAGTCAAGTAACTAAAGTGTAGGCCTATTTAAGAAGTGCAAAGTAACTTGTGTACTTTTGCAAGTGTTGCAATTGAATTTGGATATTAGTGATGATGGAATAAATAAGGTAACTGATTTTGCAAAATATATATTTTTTATTTTATTTAAGTAAGTTATTTTACGACGCTGTATCAACATCTTAGGTTATTTAGCGTCTGAATAATATGAAGGTGATAATGCCGGTGAAAAGAGTCCGGGGTCCAGCACCGAAATTTACTCATCATATGCTAATTGGGTTTGAGGGAAAACCCAGGACAAAACCTCAACCAGGTAACTTACCCCAACCGGGATTCGAACCCGGGCCACCTGGTTTCGCGGTCAGCCGTGCTAACCGTTACTCCACAGGTGTGGAGGTATATAATTGAATTGTTTAATAAGTGACCTCAGTCAGCTCATATTGCACGCCAGCCGTGGCGAAAACGTGATCGTGCGCCGAGCCACTGTGTAACCTGCAACATACTTAGCACCTATGGAGGGAGGCGGACACCCGAAAGGGAAGTGAAGCAACTGTCTGACTTATTAACGCATTTCTATTTTCCTTACTTCAAGCACTTAAATATAATTTTATACAGTATAAGGTTGCAAACTAATGTTTAGTACGTGTAACAAAGAAAGAAATGAATAAGAAAACATAGTACACATCATCACAACCTAAAATTAACTGTCTTCAGAATGACTCTGCGACAGAGTTTCAAAATCAGGAATTATGTCCCTTACTGCCAGTCGTAGTTGATCACGAAGGTATTTTCTGTCAGTCATGATCTAAATTTGGTTTTTACTATTTTCATCATTGAAAATAATTTTTCACAAACGTAAGTTGTAGCGAAAAGGGCTTCAACAGAGCAAGCGAAAGAACGAAGCTTCGGATATTTATTTTTTGGAAAAGATTTGAAAAGTTCAACATTTGTCAAGTCCTTGCATCTAGCTTTCATTTAACATCACATAGTAAATCTGTGAGTTTGAATTGAAGATATAACCGCATTATTCGTACATCTGCTGAAAAAGGATAAACGTTCAGAGATGATGATGATAATAATAATAATAATAATAATAATAATAATAATAATAATAATAATAACGCTTAACCTTTAATCTTTTAATGTTTCATGAATGACATGTAGTATAATGCCGTTTTATGTTATACAACCGTTTTCCTCGTAATACTTGTAACAAATCGTACATTTAATATTCTCATCATATTGGCAGCAAAAAAATGCGTCCTCCCATCTTCTTGAAACTTTCGTTTTTGTAAAGGTACATGGTTTCGAGAGAGACATTGCGACGATACGCCACTCGCAGGTCAGAGACAAATACAAATGGAACGGAGTTTGACTCCAATGAGTTTGAGGGTGGGGGTTGGGGGAGGTAGGAAGCAAGAGAAATGCATAGCTATCATTGCGAGCCACAATGTGCTCGCGAGTCACATTTTCGCCACGGCTGTTGTACGCTATGGAAGATTTAAAATGAATTACATCGTACATTGCTCGAAGACACGAAGTTTTACTGTATACTAGACTATCAGACAAATGGGCAAGCGCAGTCGTAAATGATTGTGTTCAGTCTGTTAAGCAAGGAATGTCCTCCGCTTCGAATAACGGCGTACGTGGTGCACTGCCATGTGATACAGGACTAGGAAACAATGCTTCATGCGTTCCTATCACAATTCAGGGTTAGCACGTATGCGTTCGCACAATAACTGATAACATCTAACTTTACAGTGGCGTGCACAATGTATACAGGATGTTTCAGTGACCTTGTTACAAACTTGTAGTGGTAGATTGATATGAACAGTAAATTTTTCATATAGAAACCCATATCCGAAAATGTTGATTCTAACAGCAAACAAACCATATTTTGAATGGAATGGAATTTTGAGAGGGGGCCACTACGACCCAGCATTGCAACCTTTCAAGATCTATTGCACTAACCCCCAAACTAGGCGTATTCCCAAGCCCACACCGGCTGATTACACTAAGGTTCGCTGCATACCCAGATTTAGAGCAGGAGTTTGGGGAATGCTATACAATGACGACGGAATGGAAAAATGTTGATGGAATGATGTAGATGCCAAACATGGGGAAACGGGAGAACCCGGAGGGCAATCCCAACTGCGACCTTGTCACTATGGCCTAGCCGGTACTCGAATCCGGGCCGTCTGCGTGACAGGCTGGAGGTCTGCTCGCTCAGCCACCGCAAGACAATTCTCATCAAAACATGTGATTGGTTCTCAGTCAATAAATTAGTATTAAATTGTAACAAAACTAACATAATTCAATTTAAATCCTGTGCAAATTCAACCTCGCAAATTTCAAGCAATAATTAATAATAGGTACTTAATAGAAACAACAACGACGACCAGATTTCTTGGCTTACAAATCGATATGTTAAAAGTAACCTAAATATTTCACATCTGCTGCTTTACTACACAGTACAAATTATGGTCCACGGCTATATAATTCGATAATAAAATTTCATCCAGAATTGACTACTTTAAGCAATGAAATTTTCAGATCCAGAATTAAAAAATTTATATGACAGACTTCCCTGTATATATATTATGTACCATGTATTGTAAAACAAGTTTATTTCTATCCTAAGTGTATTTTTCTATTATATCTTGGTTACTATGTCAACATGACCTGCACTAATTATACTACTAATAATAATTTAATATTAATCCATCAATCTAAACATCGTCTCTTTTTTCACTCAGTTATTATTAGTATTATTATTTACTAATTTTATTACAATCTTTATGTGAGCTTTTTTCTTAAGTATTTTGTCTACAAAGTATGTGTATCTATGTAACGGAACTGTCCCCGAACACGAGCTTTGCTCTTTCGGGGTATTTTAATGTAACGTTTTTATGTATATGTTATTATTAAATAAATAAAATAAATAAAAAAAAATACTAAAGAAATTACCCCCAAACTAAATTCAGCACATTTTCCTATTAGATATATGCAAAAGATAGTAAATATCAATACCTTAAAAACAATATACTTTGCATACTTTCACTCGGTAATGTCTTTGGAATAATATTGTGGGAAAATTCTACAGATAGTATTCCAACTACAAAAAAGAGTAATTAGAATAATAGTAGGTGCCAAATCTATGGGAATCGTGTAGGACCATTTAAAGAAAAACTACAAAAATAATGCCCATGGCCTGTAAGTATATTTTTTCATTAACAAACTTCCTCGTATGTAATCGTGAAAACTTTATGGTTAATTCAATTGTTCATAGTATAAATACGCGTCAAAAATGACTTCCATACTCCATCGGCAAGTCTATCGTGCTATCAAAAAGGAGTGCGTTATATGGCAGTACAATTTTTAATAGTCTCCCTATGGGTATAAAAAATGAAACTCAAAACATAAAATTATTTAGGGCCAAATTAAAGAAGTACCCAATTTCTCACGCCTTCTATTCTGTAGGTGAATTCATGACATTCAATAACGCTGCATGAATATTTCTCTCTTGTATTAATTATTGATACTAAATCTTTGTGTTGTACTGGAACATTGTAAAACTCTTCTGTATTATATTTCAACTACATTTTAACTATAATTAAGACTTTGTAGTATATTTAAGATTCTTTTGACATGTTCCATATTCTAGCTGTGAAGCGACGTACGAATACGATTGAATGTAAAAGGTAAAGGTATCCCCGTAACATGCCATGAAGACACTTGGGGGGGCATGGAGGTAGAGCCCCATGCTTTCCATGACCTCGGCACTAGAATGAGGTGGTGTGGTCGGCACCACGCTCTGACCGCCTTTTACCCCCGGGAAAGACCCGGTACTCAATTTTATAGAAGGCTGAGTGAACCTTGGGGCCGTTCTGAAAGTTTGGCAACGAGAAAAAATCCTGTCACCACCTGGGATCGAACCCCGGACCTTCCAGTCCGTAGCCAGCTGCTCTACCAACTGAGCTGTACAGTAAATAAATACAATACAGAGGTCTGGTTAGTACATAACTTTTAATAAACATATTATTATTATTATATTATTATTATTATTATTATTATTATTATTATTATTATTATTATTATTAGTATCACTATTGTGTTATTTGTCATCCTCGTGTTGACGTATTATTTCCTACTGTCTGTCCATTACATCAGGGGTTCCCAACCAGTGTGTCGCGAAGCTCCATTGAGTGTGTGGCGAAATTTTTGAAAAAAAAAATACATTTTATTACATCCAGAAAGTCTTTTTACAACACGTTGTTTTCTTTGCAACGAAGTCTTTGATATGGTACATTTTATTTTGAGGCAGAATTTACCAATGAAACGTGAACACCTGCAACAATGCTCAGTTCAGTTTTTCAACCATAAGGCCACGTATATAGAAACTCTGTGCAAGTCACCAAGCGCAGACCTCACATTAATTTAAAATGGGCGAGTTTTGAAAAACGATAATGAAAATCTTTTATCGGACATCCAGCATAGATACGTTTGGATTTTTGACACATACCTTTTCTAATGCCACTCAAGTTACTGCTTGTTCTTTTAGAATTTTCGATTGCGTGTTAACATCGACCTATCTACATCACTGGATGTCCGACACTACATAGAGTTATCAGTGTTCTTTTTCTGGCGGAACGCGCTGGAACGGCACCTTTTTGTTGCATTTTTCATCACGGAACCGAAATATGTATGAATAACTATGTTTTTAATATAATTCTTGTTTGAATTCCGCTTAGATCTTGGAAGTCTTAATTGGACGAAAAGGAGGTAAAATACGAAAAAACTTCCCATGCAGCGAACAGTAATCCCTTTTGATCCTAAAATTAGAGCAGAACTTTAATGTTTTTCACACAGTTCAGGACTAATTTTGAAAATGTTGACACTCCATCCCCCCTTCCGCTATAAAATATTCTACACAGGGTTCGTCCACCTTCTTCTTCAGAAGAAAAGAAGTGGTTATTATTACATTATTATTAATAAAATCAAATAAGTGTGTGGCGATATCGTGGGCGTTCAGTGAAGTGTGTCGTCAGTCAAAAAAGCTTGGGAACCACTGCATTATATTTATGTCAACAAACATATTATTATTAGCAGCAGTAGTATCATTGGATGTAATCACATGTATAGGGGAGTAGTGGGTAGAGTGAGACACAAAAAAAACACACACACACACACGCACGCACGCACGCACGCACGCACACACACACACACACGTGCAAGTGATAATTCAAGTATTTTTAAAATCAAGTGCAATAGAAATAGACATTAAAACATGGAGTACAATAATACATAAACAAAAATGTTAACAGATAAAGGACATAATATACAATACGTGTTTGTCAAAAAATGCCAATATCTCACTGTTCCCATTCAGGAGGGTACAGTGAGACACCACAGTATCCAGTGGCGTAGCGTCAATGTAAGCTAAAAAGCTCAGCTTCCCCAGTTAATAATAATTTCATAATAAACCTGCAGTTTATGAACAAAATTACTTATTAATTTTAATAGAGTTTATATTTATGCATTAAATATTGTGATGCGGCAGCTCAGGATGATTTGTGATGCAGCAGTAAACAAGAAGCCTGCACACACCAGCTTCCAAGCAGACTGGTTTCTTTCACTCATTCTTCTGTGTAACCCACCCCGCAGACTTTCATCCCTTTCTAACTAAACTACCCTGCTCGCAAGGCACGGAAGAAGCTAGCTTTAACATTTAAAATAAGTAGTTTCCGAGTTATCCCTTTTCGTCAGTTGTGTTCAGTTGAAGTGTTAGTGTGCATTGTGGCTGATATAATAAATAATGTGTGAAATAACAGTTCCTGACACCGATTTACTTGAGTTTTTAGGACAATTCTATTATCAAGACTGACTTCCGAACAAAAGTACGATTTAAAAAACAAATGACCGTGTCTATTTGTTAGATATATGTGTAAACCATGAAATCATATTTTACTACGTACCATTTGAGGTCATGCCTTATTGGTGTTACTTACGAGGTTCCAACCAATCTTCAGACTGGTGACTTGACATTGACTACTATTTATTTAAGACTATATTTTTGTAATACGTTTTCTCATATGTACATGAAAGACAACTTGAGTTAGCTTCCCCTGCTCAAAATTTCATGCTACGCCACTGACAGTATCTATTAACGGACGTTGAAATGATTTACATTTATTTCAAAAGAAAGAAAAGTTTGCTGTCTCTTTATCTTGACATGTTTTGTGGGCTTATTTAGAATCATTTTGATGTCTGACTTCGAAACCATTGAAACATTTGGAACATTTGGAAAAGTGAATTTTCCATGACATTTAAAACTTTTGCGAAAAAATTAAATGAATTTTTGGTGACAACGAAGCTTATAATTACAAGAATTTAATTTAATTCTTTATTATTTTTTAACATTTTCTTAAATTTTGTGAATAATTTTTTATTTATGAAACCATTAAAACCTAATGTATCCATTATTTTAATCTATAGTTCCTAAATTGGTTACTGGTATATTCATTTTTAACGTTAGTTATCGGTAAATGTAATATAATTACAGTTTGTTTTTGCAAACCATTGGTACATGGCAACAGTGAGACGTCTCAGTGTACCCTTCAGTGGCATGTCTCACTGTTCCCTTTATGCATAGTTCATTTAAAAATGACGCCATCACTTCAAAATTAAAACAAGAAAGACGAAACTTTGCCAAACATAATCTCAAATACCATAGTATTAGGTAACAAAACATTCATATGTATATCTCATTTGTATATCCAATATAACCTTCATTAAACACAAGCCAACATTTTACTTCTAGAGTGAAAAATTACGAATTATTTTTTCATCACTCGCCTTTATAACTAGAATCAAATCAAGTATGAAAATACTGTTAATTTACTCATGCAACATACAACTCCACTGTTACCAACATTTCAACATCAAAATTTACCAACTAATAAAAAATGTCTCACTGTTCTCCCTGTCTTACTGTACCCACTTCTCCCCTACGTCTACAAATTTAATGTCAGTGCAAAGAGCTACACATTGTCATTTCTCGTCTGGTAAAATAAAATGTAAGGTAGCAGGTATTTTTATCTCGCATTATGAAATAGAGCAATAGACGGACTCATCATGTTCCGGCCGATGCAATAGCCTTGTGAACCAAATTACACGCGGCAACAAAGAATCTACCTTCCGTTTATCGTTGCGGGAAATAGGAAAACAGCGCACAGTGAGAATGACTAATTAGTGTCACACATTTATCACTGAAAGTAGGAAACACGTCCGATGTTGCATGTTCACACTGCAGTCCTGGCTCTTCCCCTGAACATTCCTGAGTTCGTAGTCTAGAGCAGCCTTCCTCTACCATTCAGCCTAGACCAGTGGTTCCCAAACATTTTGAAATTTTGTTTGTGATCCCTCAGGGCCAATACCATTCGAAAAATGCAAATCCCAGTGAAATAGAAACCAAGAATTTTACTAAAACCACTGGATTCTACTCAAAAAACGACCAAAATAGAAGTATATGGTGCAACAATGACACTAGATATTACATAAAAATCAGTTCTTGTACTTCAAAATATTACCATTGTGAGATAATGGTTAAAAGCACAACTTTTAATGTACCGGTACCTGCAAGGCGAGGAATCGGAAAGGAGCAAATGCAAGATGGCGCTCCAACTCACATACACAATAATGCGAAAACACTATTGCCCAGCACATTTTGTAATCGTGTAATTAGTAGGCATTTTCCGAACAGTTGGCCTTCTAGGTCACCAGACATAAATTCAGTTGACTACTGATTATGGGGTTATCCAAAAGATAAGGTATTTCTTAGTACACCTACTACACGTGAGGAACTGAAATAGTCATTATCGGATGTCATTGAAAACATCCCTAGAATGTGCTTACTAATACCGTTTATAGCATAGTCTAGAAGAAAGACTATTCCTTATTGAACAATACGGTGGTGGCCATGTTTAATTTTTTCGTGTTTTAATAAAATCCCATTTCTTTACGAACGAATTGGTCTTTTTATTTTTGAAGAATCTAAAAATTTGACGAACTTATTACCATTTCGAAATGGAAACTTACTTTTGAATAACCTTATAGATTTTTTTCTTCTACATCTAATAAGCATTTTATACATTTTCAAGTGAAGTATAGAGGTCCCTTCATATTACGATATTGTAGAGGGTGTTAAAAAAATAAAGTATCCAATATTTTAGGAGGTGCTAGTATGCATCAAAACAAGAAAATAATGTCTAATAAACATGGGTCCTACAACACATACTTTCTGAGATCTGAACACTTGTTCATAGGAGGTACTCAATGTGACATCTCATTCATGGCAATGCATTCCTCTGCCTTTCGGCGTAAGGAATCACACACTCTTTGAAATTGACATGGCTGTTCTTGATAACCAAAAGTCTAGGGGATTTAGATTTGAGAAACGAGCAGGCCAAGGTGTGGGGCCTCCCCAATCAATTCAGCGATCCTGAAATATCAGAGTCAGGTGTTCACGCTCATTGCGGAAAAAAATGTGCTGGTGTGCCATCATGCATGAACCACATCTGTAGTCTTTACTGACATGGCACATACTCCAGCAAGGCAGGCAATACGTTAAAAGAAAGTCCTGATAACGAGCCCCAGTTAATCTCTGGTAGCACATATGGCACTTAACCTATCGCCAAGAACGCCTGCCCATACGTTGATTGAGAATCGGTGCTGATGCCTTGTTTCTTCAACTGCATGGGAATTTTCATCAGCCTACACATGCTGATTACGAAAATTCACAACACTATCTCTGCTGAACCCCGCTCATATCCGCAAGCAAACTTTTCTTTTCAGTATTTCTTGCGACGTATCAGTATTCCATGCCAGGGGTGTCAACTATGGTATGATTATCTGGTAGCCTGCTGTATTGTAGGGCAGAAAAATGCATTGCCATAAATGGACGTCACATTGAGCACCTCCTATGAACAAGTGTTCAGATCTCAGAAAGTATGTGTTGTAGGACCCATGTTTATAAACTTTTTTTCTTGTTTTTATCCATACTATCACCTCCTAAAATATTGGATACTTTTTAAATACCCTGTACATAATATTAATTTTTAAAAAGCACATTCAAGGAATCTTTTCACTTCGTGCTGCAGTACTTTCGATTTGAGAAAAGTCTCACGGAAATACTGTACAGCTATACATTTTTAATTCCTGGACAAAGACTAGTGTAGTCGTTTAGATGTGTTCCTTAACACATGAGAATGGCTAGGAAGATGTTGAATGCATTTCCGTGAACAAAAGGCAGGCAGATTGTGTGCCTCTGGATTTGTCATAGAAAAATGTAGCTCGGAATAAATAGGAGTAACGAATGTGTGGGAAATAGCCAGGTATCAGCCTGCTATTGTCCGACGCGGAAAGGGTAATTGTTTTGTCACGGTTAACGACTAGTGTCAATCTTGTGACGCAATTCGCACACAGCTGTTTTCACTGCAGCGCTTTTTCACTCGTGTTATGTAAGCCACAAAACTCTGTCGCACCCATGCGCACATACTACGAATATATGTAGAGGCTATTCTGTATAAACCCACTGTATGCTTTTACAATCTTTTAAACTGGGATCAAATAACAAAGGTAACAAAACTTGAATTTTAATGTTGGGTAAACAGAGAATTACAGCACTAGTAAACGTTATAAAACTCGTACAAATTTAATACTACAAATATGATATGATATAGTTAGTTAGTGGGGTTTAAAAAGAGTGCGTCACCGACTGTGGCTACTTGCGCCCTTTGATGATATGATATGTTATATGATATATGTGATATGATATATGATATGATATGTTATATGATATATGATATGATATGATATATGATATGATATGATGATATGATATGATATGATATATGATATGATATGTTATATGATATATGATATGATATGATATGATATGATATGCTATATGATATATGATATGTTATATGATATATGATATGATATATGATATGTTATATGATATATGATATGATATGATATATGATATGATATGTTATATGATATATGTGATATGATATATGATATGATATGATATGATATATGATATGATATGATATGATATGATATATGATATGATATATGATATATGATATGATATGATATGATATGTTATATGATATATGTGATATGATATATGATATGATATGATGTGATATGTTATATGATATATGATATGATATGATATGTTATATGATATATGTGATATGATATATGATATATGTGATATGATATATGATAGGATATGTTATGATATAATAGGATATGATATGTTACGTTGTTATATGATACGATATATGATATGATATAATATATGATAAGTTATGACATATGATAGGATATGTTATGATATAATATGATATTATGACATGATACGATATGATACAATATATGATATGATATATGACAGGATATGTTATGATATGATATGATACATGTTATATGATACGATATATGATATTATGATATGATACGATATGTTATATGATATGATATGATATGATATGACATGATATGCTATATGATATGATATGGTATGGTATGGTATGATATATTATATATGATATGATATATGTGATATGATATATGATAGGATATGGTATGATATATGATATATGTGATATGATATATGATAGGATATGGTATGATATATGATATATGTGATATGATATATGATAGGATATGTTATGATATAATAGGATATGATATTTTACGTTGTTATATGATACGATATATGATATGATATAATATATGATAAGATATGACATATGATAGGATATGTTATGATATAATATGATATTATGACATGATATGATATGATACAATATATGATATGATATATGACAGGATATGTTATGATATGATATGATACATGTTATATGATACGATATATGATATGATACGATATGTTATATGATATGATATGATACGATATGATATATGATATGACATGATATGATATATGATATGATGTGATATGATATGATATATATATGATATGATATGATACGATATGATATGATATATGATATATAATATATTTGTCAGCCAACTTTACAATTACATTTTTTTCTGAAATATGATTATTTATTTTCACTATTATTTGACGTTTGTGTATATTTTTTGTTATATTTGTAAAATTGTAACTACAAATATAACAAAAATATACACAAACATTGAAATAATAATTAAAATAAATAATCATATTTCAGAAGAAAAATGTATTCATGATGGAGTTTGACAGAGATTTCCTTTATCACCAGCCCTATTCAAGCAGGGAGACGGGCGAAATTTACCTCTGAGGTTCTGGCTGATATGCACATCTATTATCAGGCAGTACAACTCATTTGATGATGTGTGTCAGAGGAAGAACAATTGTTTATATGCGTCTATAGTAACTAGTGTAATATAAAGCTAGTCGGCGATGTATGTAATGGAGGGAAAAAGAAACTGGCCAACCTACCCCATTATCTTCTGGCCTAGTTGCCTCATAAGTGATGCCATGTTGGTATCATTTGTGGGGTTCAGACCTGTCTTCGGACAAATTGACTAAACAACAACGGGTGAAATTTTGGTCATTTTCAGTTAAAAATTTAGTTTGTGTGAAAAATGAATCAACAAAATGAGGCTACTAGAAACAATAGACTGTGCAGGTACTATTTCGCATTGTCTGTAATGAGGCGATAGTAGCGATCCTAGTGGTTAGCAACTATCTATGGATGCATATTTATTACGTATTGAGCTTCGTGACTGTATATACTAGACTGTGGTTACACAACAATCATGATGTTATAAGTATATCTACTATATAGACTATGTAGTATTACAGTAGGCCATGACTCTTAGCCTACAAAAACTCAATAGTTTGCAATTTATTTAAGAAATGTTAATTCATATAGTATTTCCATTTGGTTGTTACAAAAAAATAGTGTACGTAACTGGTATAAAAATAACACTTTCTGTCCTAGTTATGTAAATAAACTATTCTAACCATATCAGAGATGCCATAAAAAAGAACCATGCATAAAACATAAATTTTTAAAAAGGAGATACATTTTCAAAATACGGTATGCAGTTATTTGAATAATTCAAAAACCATCCACCTGATCATAATGAAACTTATATGCAAAAATACTTATGGGAAGGGAATGACGTGTACAAAATATGAGTGTATAGCCTACCTTACAATTTGTAGAAAATATCGTAGAAAATGTAATCCATCACTCTCCGTAATATTTACATGAACGAAATGATACACAATTGAAACCGGTCTATTCATCTGACACTGGCTTAATAAATTCGACAAAATTGAACATCTAGCTTTTTTCGGATGGTCATGTGATCATTGTTAATACAGAAGGTAGTTTACAAAGAGGAATATTTTCAATACAAAATGAAGCAAAAGATTTTGATACGAAAATGTATACAGAAAAATCCAAAACGATAACATTTCTAGAGCAGGATACAACAAGAAGCAAAATAGTAATTAATAATAAATGATTATAGTAATGTCAAGTTTTAATTACCTTAGATGTGACATATGATATGAAAATGGAAAAGATTTTCACAAGAAAATCATAACTTTGTTACGGATCTTAGGAATAGTTTCGTTTACTGGGCATGTTTCGTTCCTTCAAAACAATGATTCATTAATTCTGAACGACTCGTTCACAACCCATCATCTTTAGTACATAACAAGAAACTGCATAAAGCAAGAAGCTATCCACCGATTTGCTACTGCCTGGATGAAACGTTTGCTAATGTCATCTTACCCGCCCACAACGGGGACAGATCTGTGCGCTATTATTCAGAAGGTGTTGGCCGACCTACGAAGGTCAGGAAGACCTCCAAACCGAGGTCCTTGCTGAACAGGGATCGTAACTCAGCAGGTGGTCGACCTGGGCCTTGTGATTCAGAGATATTGACGCTGTGGGTTATGAATGTGATACAGTTATCCGTACACAATATAAACCAACTGTAAAAAGAACGTCTTGTGATGTTGGAAAAATAGATTTAGATATTGTTAGGATAAAACGAGTTTTAGCGTCACTGGTATTCACGAAATTAATTAATTATTTACTTATTTATTTATTTATCTATTTATTTATTTATTTACTTGTTTATTTATTCATTTATTGATTTATTCATTCATTCGTTCATTTATTTACTTATTTATTTATTTATTTATTTAGATTTAAATATACAGAATACAGAATATAATTACAACAATAGAAATAGAAATAAAATAATACAATCCATATAAAACAGAGAGGATACAATAATATTAACAAAATTTGAGGACCGAATGAGCAGCGCTCGTGTTCGGTCGCAGTTCATATATATCATTAATAGGCTTATAAGAGAATATACGAAATAAAAAAAATAGGGACAAACTAAAATTACAGCTACATTGAAATTTATAATATATTAATATAAGAGGAATATAGAAAATAAAATAAAATAGAACTAAAATTAAAATTACAGCTGCAATGAAATTAGAGAGAGAGAGAGAGAGAGAGAGAGAGAGAGAGAGAGAGAGAGAGAGAGAGAAATAACTCGTCCGGCCTTAATTAATGACCACGAGGATCCGGAAATTAATAACATATAAATATAATTAATTGAACATGAATATTGTTATAAAAATAAAATGTAATAATTAAGCACCATTGATTATCAATTATAAAATAAAATCTTAGAAGATGAGTATAAAATTATACTTATAAATAAAAGATTTTATTTAAAATTAGCATATCCTTTAATTAAGGCCTTCTGAGTGGTACAAATGAAATTGTATAATCTGCAGGGAATCTTTAACAATTTGCGAGATGATTTATAATGTAATATTAACATATAGAAGAACAATATCGTACGTGAATAAAGTAGGACAATTTATGAAAAAATGCATTAAAATTATAGAATACAAATATAATATAGGTTATATATTATTTTAATGTACTGAAGTACATATGATATTTCCATGCAGATATTCTGCGTCATCATACGATGAAAGAGTAATGGAACGGAGAAAAATTCCCTCCGGGGCCGGGATTTGAACCCGGGTTTTCTCCGTTCCATTACTCTTTCATCGTATGATGATGCAGAATATCTGTATGGAAATATCATATGTACTTCGGTACATTAAAATAATATATATATATATATGATATGCGTAAATCAATTCGTGATTTAAGACGGCGCTTATTCCGTCGGATCCCGGCCAACTAGTCACTCATAACGAGTACACCTCAGCACATATGTGGACTTCAGTCCTACGTTCAGAGACATCTATGACGTAGTGCAGAGGGCGACCACTAGAGGGAACCCAAGAGTTGGAACTTAATCTGAGACGATTCTGTCCGCCGGTGCGGGTATCCGGTGTGGCTTAGTGGATAAAGCATCAGCACGTAGAGCTGAAAACCCGGGTTCAAATCCCGGTCCCGGAGGGAATTTTTCTCTGTTCCATTACTCTTTCATTGTATAATATAGGTTGATTAATTCATACACATAGGCTATAAATTTATTTAATCAAATTGAAGACATTAACACGTTTCTAATTTTCTTGTTGTATGTTAGTGGGTTACATGTTAGAAGTTCTGGGTGTCATTTAGCTAGAGAATTATACAACCGAGGGCCAAAATTAATGCTATGCTTTAGACCAGCAGATGTGAAACATTTAGCTTCTACTAATGTTGAATTATTATTTCGTATTGTATCATGATTCTATACCTGTAATATAAACTTATTACGATTTTTATGATAAATGTTTTAACCATGCCATTTATGTACAGAGACTTCTTCAGAACTATAAGTTGGTGCTTTTTCTTAACCAAACTGAGTAAATATGAGTCAATCCGGAAATGATACACATAAAATAATAGTTTTCATTAAAAAATTAATTTTAAGAGGACTGGGTAGCATGAGTATATGGCTGTTGTGTATAAATGAAGATATTTTACTATTATTCTTCAACTTTTGAATCTATCAATTTAAAATTGTTACAGAACACACAATATTTGCAGGTATATTTTGGTTTTTAGATTATCGAACACAGCTTACCGCAAAGATGGCTTGACCAGATTGATCGCATTAGAAACTGCATTAGGGAGCAGAAATGCGTTTCTGAAGCTGACGCATGCTTGTTTTCACTTGTCAGTGGATGCGTACTCGCATTTTAAACATTTTCGTGCATTACTGGCGGGCCCTTCTCACCCACGTTGCATTCAGCCACGTAGAGAAAAGAAAGTAAAAGCTACTTGTTTATTCCTGTTTACCGACGCGACGCACAGTCTGGCAAGAAGCGAGAGAGTTCCGTGTAAATTGCTAATGCCCACATACTGCGTGCGAGAGCTTTCTTCAGCGTGTCGAGCGAGATATTATGCGTTAACACCCTTGGCAGGGGTGGCAGGGGGTTTACTGTCCAATATAAAGATATTAATCAGCAAGCCAACAGTGAGCTGTGACTGGAATTGGCAGCCAAGTTGGATCATCAGTCAGAATAATAGTAGTAGTAGTAGTAGTAGTAGTAGTAGTAGTAGGAGTAGTAGTAGTAGTAGTAGTAGTAGTAGTAGTAGTAGGAGTAGTAGTAGTAGTAGGAGTAGTAGTAGTAGTAGGAGTAGTAGTAGTAGGAGTAGTAGTAGTAGTAGGAGTAGTAGGAGTAGTAGTAGTAGCAGGAGTAGTAGGAGTAGTAGTAGTAGTAGTAGGAGTAGTAGTAGGAGTAGTAGTAGTAGGAGTAGGAGTAGGAGTAGTAGTAGTAGTAGGAGAAGTAGTAGTAGTAGTAGTAGTAGGAGTAGTAGTAGTAGTAGTAGTAGTAGTAGTAGTAGGAGGAGTAGTAGTAGTAGTAGTAGTAGGAGTAGTAGTAGTAGTAGTAGGAGTAGTAGTAGTAGTAGGAGTAATAGTAGGCGTAGTAGTAGGAGTAGTAGGAGTAGTAGTAGGAGTAGTAGTAGTAGGAGTAGTAGGAGTAGTAGTAGTAGGAGTAGTAGGAGTAGTAGTAGTAGTAGTAGTAGGAGTAGTAGTATTAGTAGGAGTAGTAGTAGTAGTAGGAGTAGTAGTAGTAGTAGTAGTAGTAGTAGTAGTAGGAGTAGTAGTAGGAGTAGTAGTAGTAGGAGTAGTAGTAGTAGGAGTAGGAGTAGGAGTAGGAGTAGTAGTAGTAGGAGTAGTAGTAGTAGTAGTAGGAGTAGTAGTAGTAGTAGTAGTAGTAGTAGTAGTAGGAGTAGTAGTAGTAGGAGTAGTAGTAGTAGTAGGAGTAGTAGTAGTAGTAGGAGTAGTAGTAGTAGGAGTAGTAGGAGTAGGAGTAGTAGGAGTAGGAGTAGTAGTAGTAGGAGTAGTAGTAGTAGTAGAGTAGTAGTAGTAGTAGTAGGAGTAGTAGTAGGAGTAGTAGTAGTAGTAGTAGTAGTAGGAGTAGTAGTAGTAGGAGTAGTAGTAGTAGGAGTAGTAGTAGTAGTAGGAGTAGTAGTAGTAGGAGGAGTAGTAGTAGTAGGAGTAGGAGTAGTAGGAGTAGGAGTAGTAGTAGTAGGAGTAGTAGTAGTAGTAGTAGGAGTAGTAGTAGTAGGAGTAGTAGTAGTAGTAGTAGTAGTAGTAGTAGTTGTAGTAGGAGTAGTAGTAGTAGTAGTAGTAGTAGTAGTGGTAGTAGTAGTAGTAGTAGTAGTAGTAGGAGTAGTAGTAGTAGCAGTAGGAGTAGTAGTAGTAGTAGCAGTAGGAGTAGTAGTAGTAGTAGTAGTAGTAGTAGTAGTAGTACAAGGACATCATTTTATTTTTACTTCAATTTTTATTGTACCTGAGTTTTTGAATGTACTTCACTCCCACCCCTTCTACTATTGAAGTTCCAACTCCACACAGAACCAAGACCGCAGATAGTAAGCAGTACTGAGTTACTGAGTATAGTACGTTCCAGAAATATGTTCGCGTTTCCCAGTGACGAAAGAGCTTTCAATATTGAATCATATTTTCGCACAGGTACTGTCCGTTTGCCTACGTCGCATCCCGATTTCCCCCACCTGCTTCTGCTCGCCCCTCTGTAAAAGCTGGGCTGTCTTAGCTCTTTTCTGAAAACATTAATTTCTCTTAGGAATTGGAAGTTTACGTAATATTATACAGCTGTTTAATTTAACTTAAATAAAAAGGCCTCGTTAAGTACGTAATTAACTGTCACGTGAGTTCCTCCCTTTCTACAATCCTGCGGCATAACCACTTGGACGGACAGTAGATAGCATGTCTGAGTAATTTTATATTTTCGGGTCGGGCAGAAATGAAGATTGAATTCACAGTACGTAGAGTAGGTACAGAATTATTTCAACATGAGTTACTAGTACGAAGGACGAAACTGGCAATTGGAATTAGATGCAATAGTCTATAGTGCGATAATATGCACAAAAGAACTGAAGCCTGTATCGAAATGAACGGCCACCATTTTCAAAATTGTGTTTAAATATTAATATTATGATTATTTTTCAATTTAACTTCTTTCTCTATATTGTACGCTAATGTGCTGTAGACAGTATAATATACACCGCATCAGACATCAAATCAATTTAAGAATAGGTTAACGAGATATTTTTCTAACAATTATTGTCAACAATAATAGCTGTTTCAGGTTTCTCAGTGTTTAATGGTTATATATATCACAGATAAATATATAAATTATCTCATTATTATTATTATTACTATTATAATTACCATTATTATTATTATTATTGTTATTATTATTATTATCATTATTATTATAACTATTTCTTACCAGTGTTTATTATTGTCACACTAACATTAGTTATCCAATTTTCATCATTTACTTTCATGTTGTTTTATGATCTAGATATTAATGTAATAACTATGTAAGCAAATGTATTTAATTAGAATTAGAGTCTGGCTGGGCGGAAGAGAAGGCCTACTGGCCTTAGCTCTGCCAGATTAAATAAATAAATAAATTAAATTAATGAATACGTTCGCATGGATAACTCACTTCGTGAGTAAAAACACTTATTCTTAATACAATACTGTACTTTGATTAAAGAAAAACCTAATGAAAATTATCAAACTCAAAATCGCGATATTTCCTAGTTTACGTAAATGGATGAACTACTTTTCTTCCTTCCTATACCTAGTAGAGTGATTTGTGTTTTACGCCAGTATCATCGAACTCCGGTCTTGGAGGGGGGAGCAAGCGGTGTTTCCGGTTCTCTAAAGGTATAGACAGGTTAATATTAAAAATGTTAGTAAAAATAAAATGATGTCCCTGTAGTAGTAGTAGTAGTAGTAGTAGTAGTAGTAGTAGTAGTAGTAGTAGTAGTAGTAGTAGTAGTAGTAGTAGTATCAGCAGCAGTACTGAAGTAGCTAAGCAAGGGGTGGCCAACCTATTTTGAAGTTGGGCCAGTTAATTGACAGAAAGTATTTGAAGGGCCACGTCCCGCGCCGTGGCGTAGTGGTCTAAGGCATCCTGCCTAGGACTCGCGTTACGGAATGCGCGCTGGTTCGAGTCCTCATCGAGGAAGAAATTTTCTCATGACATTTCGGCCAGTGTAAGGAACCGGTGCCCACCCAGCATTGTGATGCAATTGGGGAGCTACGATAGGTAGCGAAAATCCGGTTTCGCAAACCAGCTATAACGCCTGGGTGGATCATAACTCCATATTGGTTGGATGATCGTCCACCTCTGCTTCGGCATGTGGTCGGTCTTGGCCCTTCAGGGCTGTAGCGCCATGGATTTTTATTTGAAGGGCTACAACTAAATTTATCTTAACTAACTTTTTTTGAATCTATAAGTTTTAGTAGAATATTTAGGTAAGTGTATATTAAAAAAATCATTTTTTGAAAATAATTGAATTATCATTATTTACTTTTTTTATTTTGAAAGACCATCACATAATTATACACTTTAACAATGACTTGTCGTAAAATACATCTTACAGTAGACTACTGTATTTAATAACAACAGTTAAAATAAATTTTTAATATCTGCTTAACCCATGTCGTATAGTAAATATTGTAACTATGCTGTTGTAAAACTGACAATTAACATGAAATGTATTTATTATTATTATTATTATTATTATTATTATTATTATTATTATTATTATTATTATCAGTTATCACTATCATCATTGCTATCTCTGTTTTCTTTCTTTCTTTTCTTGTAGTAGGTCAATGAGAGCGCTATAGTGCTCTTTTGACTCTGTTGACCCTCTATAGGGCTTTAATTTAATCTGTATTATTTTCATCAGCGTCTGTATTTATTTTTTGTATTTATATGTGCTATCTGGTAGGATGAAAGAGAAGGCCTTATGGCCTTAATCCTTTCAGATTAAATAAATAAATTAATAATTAATAATAATGTTAATGCAATGTTTGAACTTGTTTTACATTTAACAATTGAAGACCTAAGACTCTAAATGTGCTAAGTGCCAATTTTTTCAATTTAATTTTATCAATCTAAGGAAGGAACATCCATACGAGAATATCATACTGAAATGTCTTTGTCGTAGCTCAACTGAAAGTGACTAATTTGTGCGCGAAAAGACGGTGTTGTAAGTATCTCAACATGCACTACGTTGTATGTTTTTCATCAATAACTCAAAAAGTTGTTTTGGTACTTAGCACATTTAGAATATTAGGTTCTCAGTTTCTCATTACTAGGTACAATTTTTGATGTGCACAGAAAAAGTATATTTGCAAGATGTATGTCTGTAATAGTTATGTCTAGAGCAGTAAAATTGGCAGTGGCCGTAACGATGTCGTCATAGCAATACCAATAGTGGTAATAATATTGAGACATACGAATTGAGACAAATTTAATAAGCGATTCGGACGAATCTGTGCGAAACGACTGAATAACACCACTGTATAACACAGCATCTCTTTAGTAACTATGTAAACTCGGCTAAGATTACAATACTATCTTCAGACAGTGTTTAATAGAAGTTTGTGACTTGGAAAACTCATGGCCAACGAAGCAGTGAAGTATCTTTCATTAAGCTCTCTGGCTTTCTCGAGCAGAAACAATGAAACGTAGGCGTTAAAACGTCAGTTGTTTCATGCATACAAGTTTCTTTTTAAATACTGAAGGACAGTAATGCCTGGAAATGTAACTCTTAATTAAATAATTCAGTGTCAAATTTGATACATACTTTCTCTCATTTATTTTAAGCGCCTCTGAGAATTAAGCTTTCAAGCATGACCCAGTGCCTAGTTATGTATACTCTGAGGCAAACTTAGTGACCATTTCTCTTATACTAGAATCCAGTGTGTCATGGAATCAGTATGGTGACATGATTTTGAAGGTAATCGTTACTCTGCGTGCTTCGATGTAAAAGACTGCTAGGCTTCGAGACTTCGGACCCAATAGAGCAGTTCAGTGGGAAATCCACATAACGGCGCACTGAGTATAGTGGTAAAGCGTACAGTGGGTGGGAGTACTGTAGAATGGATACCAACAAATACGCAAAAGAAAACGCTCTGGATTTGAAGGTTCTGACGAATAATTTGGTTTTCATACAAACTGTGTCTGAACTATTACAGGTTAGAAAAGTCAGAGCAAGAGATGCCGGAAGCCCTCAAATTAATTTAGAAAATGATGCAGAGAATTAATGAGACACCAAGTACACCGGTTACTGAACGTGGAAAACTGAAGTGGAAATCAATTTTATGCAAAAATAACGGATATGGAATATTGTGTAACATAAACAGCAAATTAGTGGACATAGAGTCACCCGAGAATAAAGGACTGTCTCTTAGAGACTGCAATGATGTTAGGTTTTCTCGTTTTGCCCCTATCACGTCATGCGACGTAGAGCGCAGCTTTCTACAGTACAAACTTTGGTTGATAACCGAAAAAGATTTACGTTTGAGACACTGAGAATGTACGTATCTTGTAGTAGGTACATTGCAATTCGGTACTGTAACTGCACTTCCTAAAGAAGACCAATAGGATAAATGAAAAAATTAAAATTGCTACATGCTTATTTCCACCATTAACACTGTGTATAATTAAACACAAATGCTTATAAAAGACAGGAGAATAAATGCTTTTCACATTCTTTTGACATTGTCATTGTGTAATGTATAATTACTTTCAGAATGTACATATGTGTGTTTCCCCATACTACCGTACTCTACTCTAAATAGCAACGTTGTTACCTCAACACATCTCTATCTACGTGCAGCGAGTCAACAGCCTATAGTGCATGCACAGTAAACTTATTGTATCGGGTCCAAAGTCTCGAAGCCTTAATAACTGTAGGAATAGTCAGCGTTTAGACAGATATACAGGAAGTATTACAGTAAGAAAGAGATTGTAGTTATACGGAAAATCACAATCATATAAATGAGGTAATTTATGTGATAGGGTAACTTAGTCGGAATCGGGTCAGTGGTTGAATCGGGTCAGTTTCAGATATTTCTTTCCCACGGCAAGCATAAATGTTTTCTATCATGTAGTTCCATCTATAGTCAATCAGTAGAACTTCTTCTATGTGTTTGGCGCCAAAGTTTGTGGTTAATGTTTGTGTTAAAACTGTAAATAATAGAGGAAAGAAGACTTGTAAAAGGTAAGAGCTATTTGTAGTTTTTTATTTTAAATGATCGTTTTTAAGGTTTCCGTTATTGTGCAATGAACGTAGTTAAGAATTTCCCTGAATTGTTCATAGACTCAAGTAAATTTCTTATACTATAGGTTATGGCATTGAGGATGCTGTAAAGGTTACGTCAGTAGTACCAACCTATGGTTTCTAATGTCACTACATTTCGGGTGAATAGGGTCACACAATTACGGGTAAATGGGGTCAATGTCTGTACATGGATTTTAAGTCCATTTATTCATATATTTGTCTCATATGCCTAGTAATATAAACAATACGTCTCGTGCATGGACTGAAGACCAAATGCACAAAGCCATTAAGGCATTTCGAGAGACGAGGAGTCAACGCCATGCAGCCGATCTGTATGGAGTTCCGCATTTATGTCTACAGCGCGTCTGCAAAGCGGTGAAGATAGGCTGTTAAAAAATAAAGGTGGTCAAAAACGTTCAATCAGGAACAAGAAAAGGACCTGTAGTTCCTGTTCCGTGAAATATAATGATCCTCGCTCAGAGAAACTTGGAGACTGGATTCAATGCATGGGAGGCGGAAAAGAATGGTACCACGAACATTGTGTTGGGGCCAAGAGAAAGAAGAAGTTCATTTATGGCAAATGCAGATTGAATTATTAAAATTTGGAAATTATTTCTTGTTTTTGGTGATCCAAAAGAGCATTGTAAGAGTGACCCCATTCGCCCTAATGGTTGACCAGATTTAGCCTAACTTGGTAGGATGAATAGGGTCATGTAGTAAAGTGAAATTAACATATATCGTTCATAGGTTTTTGTTATTATTGAATTTAACACTAATGTGATTTGTTGCTTAAAGACTAATATAAATTTTGGTATATTTTATGTTTAATAAATACTACATTGTTAAACGTCATCTTTATTTTTGTCATTTTTGACCCTATTCCGACTAAGTTACCCTAAGTACCTGAGATACGTCATGTAAAATAAGAGTCATAAGCAGTAAATATATTGTAATGAATTTATGTAACAGCTTCTACAAAGACCAAAGGGATAAGGCGCAAATAGTATTCGAAAACTTAAATATTTATAATATTATAATTATGATTTTATAACAATTTATTCACAAATTTTGGCTTGTTTGGTAGTAAAATTAATGCTTCATAAAACTTGTGGTTTTGATTTGTAAAGTAAATCATTATTGTTTATTTTTAGACGTACAATAAAAACAAGGCAATATTGTTAAATAAAATGAAAATATACCATAATGTCCTATTAATGAGATTGAAAGTTTCTATTTGCTGCCCGTTTTATGTAAACAACAGTACTGTCATGGTCCGCCCCTGCATTAGAACAGAGCATCTGTTTTGTACCGGTATGTCTGTACCCGCTTGAGCTGTACTGTGTACTTGTAAACCCCCTCCTCCCCATCCAGCAACGTTGCCAAACGTCTAATATTGTAAACTTTAATAATTAGTTAAATATTGCAATTAGAAAAAAATTGTAACGACATTTTTTATTCCTTATGACATGAATAATAATGAGATAAAATAATGGCACTTATACCCCTTACACCCTGTACAAGACATGTAGGCCCTACAAGGACATCATTTTATTTTTACTAACATTTTTAATATTAACCTGGCTATACCTTTGGATTAATGGTTGCGACCCGGAAACACCTTTTGCTACCCCCTTCCACGACTGGAGTTCGGTAATACTGGCATAAAATACAAACAAATAACTTTACTAGGTATAGGAGGGAAGAAAGTAGTTCATCCATTTACGTAAAATAGGAAATATTGCAATTTTGAGTTTGATAATTTTCATTAGGTTTTGTTTAATCAAAATACAGTACAGTGTTAACAATGAGTGTTTTTACTCACGAACTGAGTTATCCATGCGAACGCATTCATTATGCAGTGTATATTATACTGTTACAGCATATTAGCGTACAATATAGAGAATGAAGTTAAATTGAAAAATAATCATAATATGAATATTTAAACACATTTTTGAAAATGTGTGACCGTTCATTTCGATAGAGGCTTCAGTTTTCTTTTGCATATTATCGCACTATAGACTATTGCATCTATTTCCAATTACCAGTTTCGTCCTTCATATTTAGTAACTCATGTTGAAATAATTCTGTACCTACTCTATAAAAGAATATCTTACGTACTGTAAATTCAATCTTCACTTCTGCCCGACCTGCACAGATAAAATTACTCAGACATGCTATGTACTGTCCGTCCAAGTGGTTATGTCGCAGGGTCGTAGAAAGGAGGAATTCACGTGACAGTTAATTACTTAACGATGCCCTTTTATTTAAGTTATTTTTAAACAGTTGTATAACATTACGTAGACGTCCAATTAATTTCTAAGAGAAATTAATGTTTTCAGAAAAGACTAAGACAGTCCAGCCACTAGTCTTTACAGTGGAGCGAGCAGAAGCAGGTGGGGGAAAACCGGAATGCGACGTAGGCAAACGGACGACAGTTTACCTGTGCGAAAATATGATTCAATATTGGAAGTTTTCTTCACTGGAAAACGCGAACATATTTCTGAAACGTACTATACTCACTAACTCAGTAGTTCTTACTATATGCGGCCTTGGTTCTGTGTGGAGGACAGTTGGATATTGGCATGTGTCTTAATCCCGGAACTGGAAAGCTGTGACGATCTCAAACGAGCCCTCGATGAAGCTGAATCTGACCTACTCCATTCAATTGACGGCTGAGAGTCTCGAATGACTAAACAAACAAAATAACGGACAGCTGTATTGTTAGGTAATGAGCCTACTTCCTGTGTCTGTGCAGGTATGCAGAAAGTCTCTTATACAATACGCGTCTTGCTACTCTCGATTCTTGTATTTGAACGCGGATCAACGCGAATTTATTTCTGATACAAGATTTATGTTGTAGGTTTGACTGTACCAACAGCTTCTTTTTATTTTAAGGAGACCAGAGATTGATACCACAGAAGGCACATGGTGAGGAAGGGACATGGTGAGGAGATAGTAAAAGACTTAGGGTGGGAACTTCTCAAATCAAGGCGACGAAAAACCAGACTCACCGCATTGTTTAAGGCGCAAATGAGACACAAAGCATGGACCGATATCACGATATCAATGCTAGATTAGCAACAGCATCATACCAGGTGGCCCGGGTTCGAATCCCGGTCGGGGCAAGTTACCTGGTTGAGGTTTTTTCCGGGGTTTTCCCTCAACCCAATACGAGCAAATGCTGGGTAACTTTCGGTGCTGGACCCCGGACTCGTTTCACCGGCATTATCACCTTCATATCATTCAGACGCTAAATAACCTAAATGTTGATACGGCGTCGTAAAATAACCCAATAAATAAAATAACAGCATCATACTTAGGAAGGGCTGATCATATTAGGAAGTTTAAATGTAGAAAACAAAGAACGGACGTGGCAAAATGTTCCTTTGTTAACCACACAATAGTAGACTGGAACAGCTTATCTGCGGCAATCTTTCAGAGTGGTCCTCTTAAAATGAATATATTTAAGGAAAGGTTCAGAAGATTAGACTGAAGATGTAATTGGAAGTGCAGTGTATTTATTTAAGTTGTGTCACGTAATTAATTGAGTTGATATATAATTAATTAAGTTGATATGTAATTAATTAAGATGATATGTAATTTGGTTGGTATGTAAATAAATTAAGGTGATATGTAATTAATTAAGATATGTAATTAAGTTGGTATGTAATTAATTAAGGTGATATGTAATTATTTTGTCTCGTGACGGGAATATTGTACGAAATGGAAATATAAATATTGGAGATTTATCCTTCGAAGAGGTGGAAAAATTCAAATATCTTGGAGCAACAGTAACAAATATAAATGACACTCGGGAGGAAATTAAACGCAGAATAAATATGGGAAATGCGTGTTATTATTCGGTTGAGAAGCTCTTATCATCCAGTCTGCTGTCAAAAAATCTGAACGTTAGAATTGATAAAACAGTTATATTACCGGTTCTTCTACATGGCTGTGAAACTTGGACTCTCACTCTGAGAGAGGAACATAGGTTAAGGGTGTTTGAGAATAAGGTGCTTAGGAAAATATTTGGGGCTAAGCGGGATGAAGTTACAGGAGAATGGAGAAAGTTACACAACACAGAACTGCACGCATTGTATTCTTCACCTGACATAATTAGGAACTTGAAATCCAGACGTTTGAGATGGACAGGGCATGTAGCACGTATGGGCGAATCCAGAAATGCATATAGAGTGTTAGTTGGGAGACCGGAGGGAAAAAGACCTTTAGGGAGGCCGAGACGTAGATGGGAGGATAATATTAAAATGGATTTGAGGGAGGTGGGGTATGATGATAGAGACTGGCTTAATCTTGCACAGGATAGGGACCGATGGCGGGCTTATGTGAGGGCGGCAATGAACCTTCGGGTTCCTTAAAAGCCATTTGTAAGTAAGTAAGATATGTAATTATTTAAATTGGTAATAGTTGGGTGAAATAGAAGTAATTATAAGTTAGATTTACTTTTGCTTATCGTAGGCGTTATTATAGAATAGTTTGTATTTATAGTCCTAGGTTTATTGCATCTACTATTTATAGATTTACGTTTATTTTATTTTATTTTATTTCATGTAATTGTAATTATTGTATATTATATATCACTGTCACCGGGTGTATAGCCAATTGTAGTGTTAATAAATACACACACATACATACATACATACATACATACATACATACATACATACATACATACATACATACATACATACATACATACATACAAATTCTGAGGTAATTTAGTGCACAAAGGATCTTTACAGCATTAACATACCAGTATTTCTCGAAGGTTCTGTAGCACTGGTTAATCGTAATTATTGAATAGCCTATCTGAAAAGAAACTTTAAGTAAAATTCAGGCATTATATTACAAAATTACTACGAAGTGATGTTAATTAAATTTATGTGGCATTAAGGATGAACATTTAAAGTGATTTTTGTCGTCCTCGAACGAAAACGAACGGTACAGATAATTACTACAACTAATAGGTAATAATAAAAAAAAAATAAAAAATTATGTGCTTTAAAATGCATGCAGTGTACATCAGAGCACTATTTTTAGGACAGTTACTGTCCTTGATATACGCTGTACAACCTTAGAAAAAAAAATCGGCTGTCATACGCCAAGTCCCTTTCGGAAAATTTCGGTTGATTCCGTCAGAGCTTAGATTTACACGTGAATGAGTTTTTTTATGCATTACTTCACTCTGTTTTTTTCCTTTGTTTTCTTTTGTTTGTTGCTTTTTCTGTTTATGCTCAAATGTCACAGCTAATCTAAAGGGTGTCCGACAAGTCTCGCATCATAGGGTAAATTATAATATGCTCACGATATGAGCACCTCCAAGTTCATGACATGTCTCTAGGCAAAACTTCATGCTATTGAGAATGCGGTGTAACATATCAGCTGTGGTTTCACGACATTTTCCCTCGAGCCGTGTTCGTCGAGATTACAGATTACGAACCTTCACTTCGTGCACCTTTGCCTTCAAATAACCCCATAAGGCAAAGTCAAGGGGGTTTAAGTCTGGCGACCTTGGAGACCATTCTCTGGATCCTCTGCGTCATATCCACCGATTACGGAAGTTCTTGTCGAGCCAACTCCGCACACTATAAATTTATAATTATGATATCGCTTATGATGCGGGAGATAAATCGGGAGCAATATAAACGTCCTTTCCCTAGTCGTATGAATCAGGCGCTGTCCGATTGCCACAACAACTATCACATTACTGCGACTACCACAACAAGCAGTACTATGACTACCACAACAAATATTACTATGACTACCACAACAATCATTACTATGAATACCACAACAAACATTGCTACGACTACCAGAACATCACAACAAACATTACTACGACTTCCACAAGCATTACTACGACTACCACAACAAGCATTATTATGAATACCACGACAAACATTACTACGACTACCAGAACATCACAACAAACATTACTACGACTTCCACAAGCATTACTACGACTACCACAACAAGCATTATTATGAATACCACAACAAACATTACTACGACTACCAGAACATCACAACAAACATTACAACGAGTACCAGAACATCACAACAAGAATTACAACGACTTCCACAAACATTACGACTTTCACAAGCATTACTACGACTACCACAACAAGCATTATTATGAATACCACAACAAACATTACTACGACAACCAGAACATCACAACAAACATTACTACGACTTCCACAAGCATTACTACGACTACCACAACAAGCATTACTATGAATACCAAAACAAACATTACTACGACTACCAGAACATCACAACAAACATTACAACGACTACCAGAATATCACAACAAGCATTACAACGACTTCCACAAACATTACTACGACTTCCACAAGCATTACTACGACTTCCACAAGCATTACTACGACTACCACAACAAGCATTATTATGAATACCACAACAAACATTACTACGACTACCAGAACATCACAACAAACATTACAACGACTACCAGAACATCACAACAAGCATTACAACGACTTCCACAAACACTACGACTTCCACAAGCATTACTACGACTACCACAACAAGCATTATTATGAATACCACAACAAACATTACTACGACTACCAGAACATCACAACAAACATTATAACGACTACCAGAACATCACAACAAGCATTACAACGACTTCCACAAACATTACTACGACTACCACAACAAGCATTACTATGAATACCACAACAAACATTGAGACTACAACAAGCATTACAACGACATCCACAAGCATTACTACGACTATTACAACAAGCATTACTACGATTACCACAACAAATATCACGTCTATCACAACAAACATTACTACGACTACCACAACAAATGAGCCGTTCAGAGCGAAAGTGGTGTATGTCAAAATTGGGTAATGAGGTTGAAAGTAAAAATTCTGTAAAATACAGCGCAAAGTAGCAATTAATATGCCCTTCTTGCTATCCACTGACTACTAATAGTTTAAATAAATTGAATATTAATTGCTACAGAATGTTTACTTTAATCTTCATTATTCATACTTGACTTATACCACTTCTTCTCTGAACGACTCAAATATCACTACGATTACCACAACAAGTATTACTACGACTACCACATTACTACAACTACCACAACAAATATCATGACTACCACAACAATCATTACTACGATTACCACAAGAAATATCACTATGACTACAACAAGCAATATGACTACCACATTACTAAAACTACCACAACAAATATCACGACTACCACAACAAATATGACTAAGACTACAACAAGCATTACCACAACTACCACAACAAATATCACTACGACTACCACAACAAACATTAAGACTACCACAATAAACATTACAACGACTTCTACAAGTATTACTACGACTACCACAACAAGCATTACTACGATTACCACAACAAATATCACGACTACCACAACAAACATTACTACAACTACCACAACAAATATAAATACGACTACCACAAACATTACTACGACTACCACAACAAGCATTACAACGATTTCCACAAGTATTACTACGACTACCATGACAATCATTACGACAACAAAAATCATTGCATCAACTACCATCACAACTATTACTAAAACTACCACCACAACCATTACTACTATCATTGTCGTCACTACTGCTTCCATTCTCTCCAATAAACCTTCACCATTATCATCTTCACCAACGCCTTTACCATCCCCAGCACTTTCTTTTGGTATCACCACATTAGTATTACCTTACCACTGTTACTAGCACAACCACCAATTACAATTCCATCACCACAGGCACTCATAGTTATTCTATTATTGTATCTGTATTTGTGACACTATGTGAGGAAGCTTCCAAAAATATATTTTGTAGATTTTCATATTACCCAACTCGTCGGTTATTGTTATTATGCTCAGAACTTACCAGATGAACGTTAACACGTGACTTTTGTCTCGCATGTACATTGTAGTTTGTTGGGATATCGACGGATCAGCTGACTGAATTTTAATGGCTCCCGTGGTCTTGTCAGTTGGAGGCCAGTGTCACTTTCATTACAAGCCGTAAATGGAAACGACGAGTCTCTTGACCTTTAAAATAGGAGATAAATGTGTCCCATTCTAAATACAGTACGTATATCATTTACTTACAAATTGCCAGCAAATGTGAGTACATAATATTGATTGTGAAACACTTGCCACGTGTACAAAATGTACAGCTGCACAGAAACCGCACGTTGCTTGGAAACAATAATAAAGGCGAAACGGAGATTATTTGTATTCAAATAATGCTGAAGGTTTTTCGAGCGTAAATTTATTTCTTTATTTTTATTGCTAGTAAGTTTGAAATGAATACAAATTAATAAATACAATGAAAGATAAACTAGCCCACTCCTGAATGAGTAAGACTCGTGCTCAGGAGGGGATTCCAATACAGACAAAAATAAAATTAAAATTGAGAGTGAATACAGATTAAATAGTGTTTAATATGTTTAAACCCAAAGTATAAATCCAATAATTTTTTTTATATATATTATTTTATTAATTTGGAGAGGATTCGTGGTTGAAATATTATTGGAATAAAATTTGTTTAATAATCTGGGACCTTGACTTATGCTATGATAAAAAGCTGCATTAGTTTTACATTTTGGTTCAGATAAACGCAGAGAATTCATATTTTTAGTTCTATATTTATGTATATGCCTTTCAAAGTTATTAAAATTTCTGTGAAAATATTTTAATAAAATAAAATAATACATTTGTTTAATCTTAAAAACTTTGAAATGTTTAAACAACAATTCAGTTGGGTAATCTTTCTGCTTTTTTAAACAAATTTTTAATACTTTTTTCTGTAGTAAAATTAACGGATAAAGGTTGGATTTATAAGTTCCACCCCGACCTATAATACCATACATACATATAGATTGAAATAATGCTAAATAAATTACACGTAAACAGTTAAGTGGCAAAATATTTCTTAGAATAACAAAGTAACATAATGTTTTACGTAATTTATTACAAATATAATGAATATGATTATTCCATTTTAAATTATTATCAATAATTATATCTAAGTATGTAACCTCATTAACTTCATTAATAACTGAACAATTGAAAATTATATCGGAACAATCAGAATTATGCATTTTAATTTGTAGTATAGATAAAATTGATTTATTACCTCAGAAATTCAAATTAAAAAAAATAGTGATGGAAGATAAGGATTTAAAAAGAAGTTGGATATATTACTATCAATTTTATTATGAAAATTAATACTTATCTGTCGAGAAATAACTAACAAGGAAACATTCTGATGGGAGCAGTTAAAAGAGTTATTTTTTTTCTTCCACTATGTTAATAATGTCAAAAGAAGTGCTTATACAAATTTTGGCCACTCGACCACAATTACGAGGCCGTCCAGAAAGTGATTTTCCCTGGGACCGTTTACAGAAAGAAGGCACATTTGCATTTAAAGATTTATTGAAACAGAAACAGCAATTGTTGGGCTATTTGTCGACATATTTCCCCATTGGAACTGACATATTTGTCATACCATGGGATCAATTTTTGTCGTAGAAGTCTGCCGCCTGGGTAGGAACCAGAGTTTGACAGCAGTCTGCATCTCTCTGTCGATCCCATGACATGATAAATGTCTCAATTCCGGTGGGGAATATGTTGAAAAATAGCTCAACAATTGCTGTGTGTGTTCCAATAAATTTTTCCAATGAAATTGTGTTTTCTTTCTGTTAACGGCCCCTGGCGAATTAATTTTTTACGGCCCTCGTAATTGCGGTCGAGTGGCCAAAATTTGTATAAGCACTTCTTTTGACATTAACATGGTGAAAGAAAGAAAAATAACCTTTTTATTTGCCCCCATCCGAATGTTTGCTTGTAAGATTGCACAGGAGCATTAATGTTAGTATTACTGCTACTGCTAATATTACTGCTACTCCTAGTATCACCGCTCATGACAGTATTACTGCTGTTCTCAGTATTGCCACAGTCTAGTACAGGGACATCATTTTATTTTTACTTGCATTTTTATTGTACCTGCATTTCTGAATGTACTTCACTCTCACCCCTTCACTAATGTCCTTGCTCCCGTCAGACACACAAACCTACGGCCGCTGTTGCATTCGAAGTCTTCAAGCAGTGAAGTAAACACTGCAGTGTATAGTGTGTTTCATAAATATGATTGCGTTTTCTATAGAAGAAAGAACCTATATTAATAATATCGTACTAAAAAATTATATTCAAGAAACGATAAATTCAATTTCAGAGAATATGCTTCAAAATGTTTTTAATAATATGCGTACTGAATTGAAGCTTGCATTGTAATGAACGGCAACCAGTTTCAGCAACTTGTTTAAAAATTCAGATTAGCTTTTTTTGAATTGAGGTGGCTAGAAGCAAAGGAATGCTAGTGACATTTGTAATAACATGAGTTAAGTGCATCCAGTGTAAGCAAAAGTATCTAAAATTTTAGTGGCAAAGGGATATTTTATTCGCATCACACATTAAAATGTAAATAAAAATTTCACCGATTTTACGAAAGCTTAAATATTTAAACCCCATTTTCTCAAAAGTAACTTAAGTGCACTTACAGCCCTTTACTTATGACCCCCTCAATTTAAGTGCACTCTCTATATTGTATGTTAACACCAATAATTAATATGCTAAATAGAGTAGACATTACATAACGAATATAGCCGCCTGAAGAGTTGAGTTTTTTTGAAAAAAAAAATGTTACTACTCTACTGTATTTTGATAAATTCCGTAAAAGCGATGATCAAACTGAAAATCGTAATATCGTTTTTCCTACAACATAAATGGATACACTACTTTTCTCTCCTCCTATACCTAGTAAAATGATTTGTTTACATATTGCACTAGTAACATCAAACTCCTGCAATGGAAGGGGGCAACAGTGTTTCCGAGTATAGCCAGGTTAATATTAAAAATGTTGGTAAAAATAAAGTGATGTCCCTGTATATATAGTCACGAAACTTGAGTTTATGAGGGTACTAGGAACAATAGACTGTGCAGGTACTATTTCACATTGTCTGTAATGAGGCGATAGTAGCGATCCTACTGGTTAGCAACTATCTATGGATGCATATTTACTACGTATTGAGCTTCGTGACTGTATATAGTAGACTGTGGCATTACTGCTATCAGCAATATTGTTACTATTAGTATTATTGCTACTGTCAATATTATCGCAACTTCCCAGTCTTCTTGTTAATGTCGGTATTATTGCTACTTTTATCACTGCTATTGTCAGTATTACTGCTACTGTTATTACTGCTATCAGTATTACTATTAATTCTCAGTATCACTGCTACTGTCAGCATTGCTGCTACCTTTTAGTATTACTGCTATTGTCAGTATTACTGACACTGTCAATATCACTGCTACTGTCAGTATTACTACTACTGTCAATATCATCGCTGCTCACTCGCTGCTGTCATTATTACTACTGTCAGTGTTATTGCTACTTTTATTGACACTGCTACTGTCAGTATTATGTCAGTTCGTAGATTATACTGGGTGTTCAGTTCAAAGTGTGTCATGGCTCGCTGTATGCCGTCATGTGGCTAGCCGATGAGCCTAGAGAATTCAATCTTCCTACACTTCCGCAGAGGTGTATAACCTATGAGGCAGAAAAGTTGCCTAGCAAGTACGGCGTTCATTCTGAAGAGTACGTACCGATATGTATGGTAACGCCGGTTGTGGCAGGAATGTGAACTGTTTAGAAATACGTACTGTCGGGATATGGGGAGAGGGTTAAGATGATTACTTACGTATTTGTCGACATTAACTTCGACGGTCAACATGGACACGGAGCATTTGATTTGTGTTGTGGAATGTTACCGTACGCAACCGATGATAACAAATACCCTGCGTACGACTTGCCGGCGCAAAACACAGTTCGAAAGAGGTTATGGTAGCACACAGACCGTACAAACCGCCATCTGTTGCTACGACGTTCAAGTTATACCGTACACGTTCTCAAGTTCAGATTGAAGAACGCCTTAAATAATAGGCAACTTCTCTAACATATAAGCTGAAACTCGCTTCAAATCGGTGACCCAACAACAGTGACGTCATGACACACTTTGAAATGAACACCCAGTAGACATTTGTATTAAACAAAATCCAATGCAATTTCAAGTCAACTTTAGAGATCACGGCAATGTCCTGCGTGCAAGAACACTTTATTCCAGTGCCGCGACCGTCCAGTTCTGCGTCTGACCCAGATCTCAGACAAGACAGCGCGCATTGCCCTACTGCAGTCATCAAGAGCTAGACGTTCACATTCTCGCACTGCTACAGTCTTGCAGTTCGTCACTTCGTTGTTTGAGTCAGTAACACCGTCTTTCGCTGAGGTTCGATTCCCAGACAGAGAACTGAAGACGTAAATTCATCCTACATGGACTGAGAGAGTTTGCATTGTGTTGATCGTAGGCTAATATATTGTGGGAAACCTTAACGTTGAACCAACAGACGTCGGTTAACAGCTTCACCGCTGTTTCATCAATATTTGTTAGCTGTGATATTTGTCAAATTGTCGGTCAAATGCAAACATGAAATTTTGGTCTGTCAGTTACTTTCAGTTTACATAGGGAGGTGTCCAGCAGCAACAGACGCCTTAATTAAGATATCTCTTGCACAAACAGACGCTATAAAAAGATATCTCTAGCACAGACGGTCTAATAAAGAGACCATCAGCACAAACAGACGATGTAATAAAGATATCTCCGGCACAAACAAACGCCTTAATAAAGAAACCTGCAGCATAAATAAAAGCTTTAATAAAAGACCTCCAGCACAAATAGAAGCTTTAATAAAGAGACCTCCAGCTCAACCAGACGCTTTAATAAAGAGACGTCCAGCACAAAAAGACGCTTTAATAAAGAGACGTCGTAATAAAAAGGATGTCCAGCACAAATAAATGCTTTAATACAGAGATGTTCTAATTGAAAAGACCTCCATCACAAACAAACGTTATAATAAAGAAACAGCACAAACAGACGCTTTAATAAAGATATAACACAAACCGATGCTCTAATAAAGAGATCTCCAGCACAAATAGAAGCATTAATAAAGAGATCTAAAGCACAAACAAACGCAATAACAAAGAGACGTTCAGCACAAATATAAGCTTTAATAAAGAGACCTCCAGCTCAACCAGACGCTTTAATAAAGAGACGTCCAGCACAAAAAGACGCTTTAATAAAGAGACGTCATAATAAGAAGGACGTCCAGCACAAATAAATGCTTTAATACAGAGATATTATAATTGAAAAGACCTCCATCACAAACAAACGTTATAATAAAGATATAACACAAACCGATGCTCTAATAAGGAGACCTCCAGCACAAATAGAAGCATTAATAGAGAGATCTCAAGCACAAACAAACGTATTAACAAAGAGACGTCCAGCACAAATGTAAGCTTTAATAAAGAGAACTCAAGCTCAAACAGACGCTTTAATAAAGAGACACACAAAAAGATGCTTTAATAAAGAGACATCATAATAAATAGACGTCCAGCACAAATAAATGCTATAATATAGAGATATTCTAATTAAAAATACCTCCAGCACAAACAAACGTTATAATAAAGAAACAGCACAAACAGACACTTTAATAAAGATATAACACAAACAGACGCTTTAATAAAGATATAACACAAACCGATGCTCTAATAAGGAGACCTCCAGCACAAATAGAAGCATTAATAAAGAGATCTCAAGCACAAACAAACGTATTAACAAAGAGACGTCCAGCACAAATGTAAGCTTTAATAAAGAGACCTCAAGCTCAAACAACGCTTTAATAAAGAGACGACCAGCTCAAAAATATGCTTTAATAAAGACACGTCATAATAAAAAGGACGTCCAGCACAAATAAATGCTTTAATATAGAGATGTTCTAATTAAAAATACCTCCAGCACAAACAAACGTTATAATAAAGAAACAGCACAAACAGACGCTTTAATAAAGATATAACACAACTCTAATAAGGAGACCTCCAGCACAAATAGAAGCATTAATAAAGAGATCTCAAGCACAAGCAAACGTATTAACAAAGAGACGTCCAGAACGCAAATGTAAGCTTTAATAAAGAGACCTCAAGCTCAAACAGACGCTTTAATACAGAGGCGACCAGCACAAAAAGATGCTTTAATAAAGAGACGTCATAATAAATAGATGTCCAGCACAAATAAATGCTTTAATATAGAGATATTCTAATTAAAAATACCTCCAGCACAAACAAACGTTATAATAAAGAAACAGCACAAACAGACGCTTTAATAAAGATATAACACAAACCGATGCTCTAATAAGGAGACCTCCAGCACAAATAGAAGCATTCATAAAGAGATCTCAAGCACAAACAAACGTATTAACAAAGAGACGTCCAGCACAAATGTAAGCTTTAATAAAGAGACCTCAAGCTCAAACAACGCTTTAATAAAGAGACGACCAGCTCAAAAATATGCTTTAATAAAGACACGTCATAATAAAAAGGACGTCCAGCACAAATAAATGCTTTAATATAGAGATGTTCTAATTAAAAATACCTCCAGCACAAACAAACGTTATAATAAAGAAACAGCACAAACAGACGCTTTAATAAAGATATAACACAACTCTAATAAGGAGACCTCCAGCACAAATAGAAGCATTAATAAAGAGGCCTTCAGCACAAATAGAAGTTTCAATAAAGAGATCTCCAGCACAAACTGACGCATTAATAAAGAGACCTCAAGCTCAAACAAACGCTTTAATAAAGAGACGCACAAAAAGATGCTTTAATAAAGAGACGTCATAATAAATAGACGTCCAGCACAAATAAATGCTTTAATATAGAGATATTCTAATTGAAAATACCTCCAGCACAAACAAACGTTATAATAAAGAAACAGCACAAACAGACGCTTTAATAAAGATACAACACAAACCGATGCTCTAATAAGGAGACCTCCAGCACAAATAGAAGCATTAATAAAGAGGCCTTCAGCACAAATAGAAGTTTCAATAAAGAGATCTCCAGCACAAACTGACGCTTTAATAAAGAGACGTTCTCATAAAAAAAGTCGTCCAGCACAAAGAGATGCTCTGATACAGACACATTCTAATTATAAAGTCGCCCAGCACAAAGAGACGCCTTAATAAAAAGGCGTCCAATACAAATGTACGCTTTAATAAAGAGACGTCCTAATAAAACGTCGCTCAGCACAATGAGCCTCATTAAAAAAGAGATGTCGAGCACAAACAGACGCTGTAATAAAGAGACGTTCTAATAAATAAAGACGCTCAGCACAAAAAGACGCCTTAATAAACAAACGTCCAGCAGCTAGTGGCGACCTAACAAAGACACTTCCAACGCAAGGAAGCGCACATCATCAAGAGGAGTTCAGCGCAAAGAAGCGTCTGTATCTGAGACTAGAGAAGTATTTCTCAACCTTTTTATGATGATGAGGCTACCTTTTCCTTACCTTATATTAGTGTAGCCCACTGGCCTAAGATGTAGAATAGAACAGTGATTCTCAACCGGGGGATCGCGGCACTTTGTGGTCCAAAGAGTAGTTAAGATAATATATTATGAAATGCCTGACTATTAACAACACTTTACAGAACGTACAGTAAAAACTTCAACTTCTTAGCATTAAATTTGTTGTGAGGCTATAGTATAGTATTCGAATGTGAGTAAATGTAACAGATATAAATGTATGGAAAAACGACTTTAAAATGTTGATGTTTCGTCACGAGAACCTGTTTTTAATTATGAAATATAACTAAGCAAGAATTTTGAGGATGATTACGTTGACTATTACACTCTTACTACGTCATACTACTTTTAACCAATAAAACGGTACGAAAGGACGTATTTCAACCAATCATGGCTGCTTATCGCACAATTTTATCGCGTCCCTAGCATTTGTTTAATTTTATCGCGTCCCTAGCATTTGTTTAATTTTATCGCGTCCTTAGCATTTGTTTCTTTTTTTGCCAACATTTGAAACTGCGCTGGTCTGGACGTCAAAAATATATATAAAATTACAAACCACTCCAGTCGATGCACAGCAGTTTCAAATATGACTCGCATTGGCATTCAAGAACAAGAATTAATAAAAATCATTGATCATACCTATGCATCTTCTGAAATCCGATTTACAAATAAATGAAGAACACCATTCGGAAATCCTGAATAAGTTGAATACACCATGTAGGCCTAAATCAACGAGTTCCACTTCTATTATGCACACGTCCAATATAACATCAATTGAACCACCAACCACATTCAAATTTGAAAATTGTACATTCAATAATTATTCCTTTTAAAATTATTAATTCGGAAATTCTGAATAAGTTGAATACACCATGTAGGCCTAAATCTACGAGTTCCACTTCTATTACGCACATGTCCAATATAACATCAATTGAATCACCAACCACATTCAAATTTGAAAATTGTACATTCAATAATTATTCCTTTTAAAATTATTCATGTTTATTTTTTATGTCATCGTCGTTAATTAAAACTTTTCTAACACTTGTGTATATTAGTTAGGTTATGTTATAGCTTCTACTCTGAGAGGATAAAAAGAACTTCTGCTATATGATATTATGGATAGTCACGTATCAGAGATTGTTTAATATTAAGATTTATTGAATAGTAATCAATACAGTGTCTGTATAAAGACACTACTGCCATCTAGCATGCATCTAGCGTAATATTTGTAATGTTGAGATGGTACAATAATACATTTGAAGACAGTTGTATTTTCGTAAGTCAATTAATATTTTATTGTATTGGAGTACTTCGTTATTTCTAATCTTGATATACTTTCTTCTAATCGTGTAATAGTCAATTAAATCCCACTCGAGTTTTGATTTTCTCTAGATAAATCAAAACGTCTAGTGAGATTACTGTTGATAAAATTAGTCAAGATATAAATGAAATTTAATAATAATTTTTTTTTCTGAGAAAATTAATTTTCTTTCTTTTCTCGAAAAATGACCAAAGTTTCACTCATGTCCTCCCTTAATGGGGCAGCGAACAAAATACTATAGTTACTACTGTAAGTACTGAATAAATTGTAATATACTATTGTTTAATTATTTACATGCTTAACAAAAATTACAGTACGGTACATAATAAGCTACTTCAGACCTACATTCATTAACAATATTATAATGACCCAATACTAATTCATTTAGATCGTTGTAATTTCTTTTAAATAAACCAAATTTCTCACTACTATGTTCTACATTCTACACCTAAGGCCAGGGGTAAGCACTAAGAAATGTCAGGAAAAGGGGGCCTCGTTCAAAATACTGAAGCAGAATGTAGAACAGAGTAATATTTTAGTCGACTTTTTTTTACATGTGACAGACTTAGTTCGCATTAGAACACCTAGTTCTGCTTCTTTCTTGGGCAAGATTAATTAAAAAACTTTTGGTTAAAAAAAATTACTGTCATTAATCCGATCTACGTCACTTGTGAAATGTGAAGGGTCAGCAGGACCGAATACATTGAGGGAAATATATATCAATGACGTCACTTGTGTCAAAAAATAAACCCTGTATCTCCTAACACTGAGGATAATAATGCAATCTACTTCAACATGAAGACCGATACAAACGTCCAGCTACAATAATTTTTTGCATAATAAAACTAAGTGCTACCGACTTACCAAATTAATGCAGGTAGAACGCAAACTCCAAATTTCAGGGGCTTTTCCAGACACTCACTGCGAATTCTTACATAATGTGGGCGCGGAAATTCATTGAATGACTGCTACTTCCTCCCTTCGAACCGTCTGACTATTCCCCATATCTACCGCTTCAGATAATGGAATGAAGGACAACTATTTGCATTCTACACCTATCGTAAACAACTCTACAGCAAAAGCTACGCAATCAGTTAGTCACAAGGTTTCTAGGTTAAGGTGCATACATGAGTAATACCATTAACATCGTAAATTCTGAGTTTACTTAAAAAAGTCCTCGCATTCTTAGACTGAATGGTCTGGGCTGGTTCAGTTTTTCAGGGGTTTTCTCCGACTGTAAACCCAATGTCAGCTAATGACAGAACGAATCCTCGGCCTCATCTCGTCAAAACACTATTTCGGTATCAATAATTATTGCATTGACGATAAAAAAATATCCTGATAGTTATACAGCGTCGTTAAATAACCGACTAAAATACAGTACAACGCCGTTATTAAATTTTATTGTACTCACTTTATCAAGGTTATGGAAATGTTTTGTTTAAGACCAAGTTATAAATCAAGTGAAACCAATGTTCTAGAGTACGGGCGCTAATGTTATTGTATTATAGTACATTATGCAACGAGCCTATAATGAAGGTAATTAAGAAGCGAGTACGGATATTTATGAAACGAGCGCAAGCGAGTTTCATAATTTTCATACGAGCTTCTTAATTACCATTATAGGCGAGTTTCATACGACTTTTTATGCTCGACCATATTTCTAACTTGATGTTATTAATTTTCTTTGTATCTGACCTTGACCAATGTCCCGTATGTTGTGAGATGTGCGCAGACGCGAAAGTATTGATTGTTTCCGAGGAACAGATGTTCACATTGACCTTGCTAGGCCACAAGAACCTACAGAGATAACATTGAAATTAAATTAGACATTAAAAAACGAGATGACAAATTGAATTTATTTGAATATTATTTACAATTAATGCTAATTATTATAGTAACATAACATAACCTTCTGCGACAGTATTGGATTTCCAGCCTCCGTGACTTTTCGCTAATTCTCTTTCGATTGCATATCCGAGAATAATCGATACTTGCGGTTTTATAACGGTAGAAAGCTGACCTGTCATTGGCTGAACAGTTGTAACCTGAGTCGTCATTGGCTGAAAGACCTGACCTTTAATGAGTAGGTGTACTTTAATGACATGCTATAAAGGTCTGCTACCAGGTGTATAATTACTACATGTCGGCATGGTCGAGCATAAAAACTGTTTCGACGGTGAATTTAATAATAGGTTATATTTTTACCGAAATAGTCAACAAGGGTTAGGTCTTCTATAGTTAAAACGAAAGATATTTAGGCTATGTTATGTATAAGGGAAATTATTTAGTTAGTTATGACTGAGAACGGTGGGGGTGAAGATGAATGAGAAAATTAGTATAAATAGCTATTAGTGTAGCCGAGAATAAGAGAAGTAGGTTAATAATAATAATAATAATAATAATAATAATAATAATAATAATAATATATTTATTGCAGCCAAATGGCCATTTAGTTCATATGAACAGGAATTTACAACTACAAGTACGTTAAAAAGGTCCACACCTGTGGTGTAACGGAAAGCGCGTCTGGCCGTGAAACCAGGTGGCCCGGGTTCGAATCCCGGTCGGGGCAAGTTACCTGGTTGAGGTTTTTTCCGGGGTTTTCCCTCAACCCAATAAGAGCAAATGCTGGGTAACTTTCGGTGCTGGACCCCGGACTCATTTCACCGGCATTATCACCCTCATTTCATTCAGACGCTAAATAACCTAGATGTTGATACAGCGTCGTAAAATAACCCAATAAAATAAAATAAAATAAACGTTAAAAAGTGTGATAAATTAGAAGGAGGAATAAGTGAAAGAACATGAAGGACAGAGTTAAGAGAAAGCATTAAGGTAAGGATTCGTCTGTATTTTAAGTTGTAAATAGTTTCGTGCTGACCAACATTATCAGGGATAAAAAAAATTCAAAGCATGGATCAGTATTAGTACCATTCTTAATAAATATCACCAGCTAATCCTTAAGGCGTGTTTACATTACAATCCATTTCCTATAATGAACTGTTTTGAACATGTCATGAACTTGTACAAAACATGTTTTCAACAAATTCAAAACTTCCTTTTACAATATACAGGCTGAACCAAAGTAATGTCATTAATTTTAGGAAGTTATTAATTGAAATATTGCAAGCAAAAAAGTGATACAATTTTGCTCGTTTTTTATTCCTTTTCGAGATAGAAATTGTTTTATACGAAACATTTCATTGCGTGTTTTGGGAAAGCCATTGATTTAATTCCTAATATGTTCAGTAAATTCAATAGAGAGCAGTATATTATGATAATGAAAGATTGAAAGAATTTCAGTTTTGTCCTTTAAATACGTAGAAATTTCATCCGAATATAACATCTCGTTCTGCAAAAGAATTTCGCAAAGTTACACTTTTTCGGATCAAATTTCTGCACATTTAAACAACAAAACTAATTTTTCTTTTCTATCATCTATTATCATACATTGCTCTCGTAAACTGACTGAGTATATTGGGAATTAATGCAGTACCTTTCCCAAAATACGCTACAAAATGTTTCGCATAAAATAATTTTTATCTCGAAATGGAAGGAAAAACGAGCAAGATTGTATTAAACTTTTTTGTTTGAAATATCTCAAAGAATAACCTCATGAATTCAGTCACATCACTTACGATTTACTTTGTACAGGGACATCATTTTATTTTTACTTCAATTTTTATTGTACCTGAGTTTTTGAATGTACTTCACTCCCACCCCTCTACTAATGAAGTTTCAACTGTTTTCCAGACAGAATCAAGGCCGCTTATAGTAAACAGCACTGAGTTACTGAGTATAGTACGTTCCAGAAATATGTTCGCGTTTTCCAATGACGAAAGAACTTCTAATATTGAATCATATTTTCGCACAGGTACTGTCCGTTTGCCTACGTCGCATCCCGATTTCCCCCACCTGCTTCTGCACGCCCCTCTGTAAAAGCTGGGCTGTCTTGGATCTTTTCTGAAAACATTACGTTTACGTAATATTACACAACTGTTTAAAATAACTTAAATAAAAGGGCCTCGTTAAGTAATTAACTGTCACGTGATTTCCCTCCTTTTGTATGATCCTGCGGAATAACCACTTGGACGGACAGTAGATAATATGTCTGAGTAATTTTATCTGTGCGGGTCGGACAGAAGTGAAGATTGAATTTACATTACATAAGGTACACTTTTATAGAGTAGGTACAGAATTATTTCAACATGAGTTACTAGTACGAAGGACGAAACTGGTAATTGGAATTAGATGCAATAGTCTATAGTGCGATAATATGCACAAAAGAACTGAAGCCTGTGGGCTATCGAAATGAATGGCTACTATCTTCAAAAATGTGTTTAAATATACACATTATGGTTATTTTTCAATTGAACTTCATTATTCTCTATATTGTACGCTAATGTGCTGTAGACAGTATAATATACATTGCATAATGAATAAGTTCGCATGGATAGCTCAGTTCGTGAGTAAAAACACTTATTCTTAATACAGTACTGCATTTTGATTAAATAAAAATCATAATGAAAATTATCGAACTAAAAATCGCGATATTTCCTAGTTTACGTAAATGGATGAAGTACTTTTCTTCCCTCCTATACCTAGTAAAGTGATTTGTTTGTGTTTTACGCCAGTATCATCGAACTCCAGTTGTGGAAGGGGGTAGCGAACGGGTTTTCCGGTTCTCTAAAGGTATAGCCAGGTTAATATTAAAAATGTTAGTAAAAATAAAATGATGTCCCTGTATATAATAATGGAAGAGAAATACTAAAATATTTCTACAGCATCAAGTATCTCTATTGAAAAGATACCTATGTCTTAATAATTGTTGTTAAATTATTAATTAATATAACCATAATATTTATTAAGTTAATTAATATTTAAAAACAATAATTAAGGGTTTACGTTAACAAAGCTTTCATCTAAAAACTACATTGCTGTTAACAGAGAAAATTTGAAGTTCAATTATTGTGATAGGTGTTTTTTCGTCTTCTTTTTTCTTTTATTACTTTTTACTCTGTTATTCAATAAAATGTCTTAACATTAACTTATGTGGAATGCCCCCTAACTTACTGTACAGTGAATTCACTCCCTCTAACAAATGGATAACTAAGCCCGATGGAATGACTAGCGGTGAATAAAAGGAGGCTATCAAGATGACTGCCAACGTAAGTGCTGTAAGAGCCATACCCGGTAGGTCTCAGGACAACCACTGCAGGCGATGCCTCAGTGAGATAGAAACTCTTGGACATGTCCTGGGAGCCTGTCCTTATGGCGAAACATTGCGTATACATAGACACCATGCAATTAGAACTAAATTGGCCGATGCCCTTAGAAAACTGAAATACACCGTCTATGAAGAAGTCCACGGAACTGCCGACAATGGCAGTAACAGACGAATTGACATAATCGCCATTAGCGAATCCCTGTCTCAGGGTATGATAATCGACCCCACCATCAGGTTTGAAACGTATAAAGGACAGCCTGAAGACGTACATGAGGAGAAACGAGCAATCTACGTTCCAACCATCCCGTATTATAAAGATAAATACCAACTTCACGATATCAATGTTACGGGATTGATGTTTGGAGCAAGAGGAACGATATCTAACTTCTCTTCTCAATTCTGTAAGACCCTAGGACTGCACAAATCGTTTCTGAATGAACTGGCCCTCCTCATAATTAGAGAGTCAGTCAAATTTTTACGAAACCACCTATATGGTCTCTAATTCAGTGTACTGAAAAACCTAATGCAACATTATCTTTTTTCTTTCTCTTATTAGCTTTCATTGCTTCTTTACTTGTAACTTTTTTTATTCTGTAAATTGCCATTGTTTGTTTGTTTGTGTACTTGTTTACTTTTTTTCTTACTTTGTTATCTTTCATCATTTATATTGTTTTGTATGCTTTGACTAATGGCAGCCTCTAATTTGAGGAAGCACAATAAAATAAAATAAAATAAAAAATACTTATATATATACATATATATAGACTATATATCTCTTTGTTCTGACAATGAAATATTAGTACCTACAATATGAAACTATTAATACGCAATGTGCATAAAATTTTAAACGTGTACTGAGAAGGAATTTCTGAAAAAATAGTTGCAGACAAAGAAAATATCAGAAATTGTCACCCAAATGTTTAATTATTGTCAACCGAAAGGAAATTATCATAGTTACTTATCGTGAGTATCAATTAAGTCAGAGGGGTCTGTTTTATAGTTGGTGAAAATGTTTGTCTATCTGCTATTGTTCTGAAGAAGATTCAATTTTTTTTGAGTTGAGGTAAAACTACGAAACATTTGAAAATTTCTACCAAGAGTTCTTAAAAATACATAAAACTGTTAATTAAAAAGTATGTGCCATCTTCGTGACATAGTCGCATCGTATATGTTAGAGGGGGAAACCATTCCGGAAGTTAACAAATGTAAATACCTCGGAATAACATTTAGCAGCGATCTCGGCTGGGGGGAACACGTTACAGACACAGCGGGAAAAGCATGGAGAGCGTTACACTTTGTGATGAGGGTACCAAGAAAAGGCTCTGATAAATCCAAAGAGATTGCATATAAATCACTAGTACGTCCAGTAATGGAATTTGGTGCTGCATGTTGGGATCCTTACAGACTAGAACATATTAAGACACTGGAAAAGATTCAAAGACGGGCTCTCAAGTGTTGTCGGAAAAATTCACCATTAAAATGGGACACACTCAAGGACAGGAGAACGCGAATTCGATTATGGGCACTGTTCAAAACATACAGAGGTGAGCCTGCCTGGAGAGAAATAAAAAATAGGTTGCAACCGCCAAATTACTCTTCAAGGAACGACCACTCATATAAATTGAGGGAAAGAAGACGGAGGACGGACACTGGAAAGTTTTCTTTTCTCAATCGTACTATCAGGGACTGGAATGCTTTACCTGCAGACTTACTAAAGGCTTTACCAACAACCAAAAACGTATTTAAAAATAGGCTTAAGGACTTTAGTAATTGACGATAATTATACACAGTATGTAAAGGATGTAAATGCTATTTTGTTATTGAAGTGTTGTATCAGTGAAGAATAATGTTATGTCAGTGAAGTGTGTTGTGTCAGTGAAACGTGTTCCTGTCAGGGAAGCGTTACAGTTTATGGTAGCAGTGCAAAGTATTTGAACAGTGAAATGTTTTTGAAGTGTTGGTGAAATCAGGATAGAATCAGTGAAATGTGTCGTAGTTCCAGTGCAGTGAGTGAGTTGACAGCGAAATGAGTGTAATGTGGAAAGGTACTTGTGCAGATATGAACATATCATACTCGTGGGTTTTAGTTCGAACTTAGATTTAAGATACAAATTAGATTTATTTTAAATGCTATTTTAAGTGATCGTGCTTCATTTAATTTAGGATATTACCTATTATTATTATTATTATTATTATTATTATTATTATTATTATTATTGTTAGTATTAATTATTTGTATTAGTTATTGGTATTATTATTAAGTGTATTTTTAATTAATAAGTTTATTATTGTCATTATTGAGTGTAATTAGTTACCACTGCCACAGGGTATATACCGATTGCAGTGTGAATACATACATACATACATACATACATACATACATACATACATACATACATACATACATACATACATACATACATACATACATACATACATACATACATACATACATACATTTTCATATGTTACACTCTCACTTCTCTCATCAATAATGGAAATAGTCCAATCGCACTCTCTTCTAAATAATTCACAATTGTCTTCTTTCTCACTTACGACAAAAGTCAAAAGATGTTAACTTTCCTAACAAAAAGTTTACTTCAGATTTACTACAGAGAAGTAGGCCCTAATGTGACCGCACATGTTGGTAAAGCGTCTCACGATAATTGAGCACACTAACGACGATTCTAAGAAATCACGCCACATGCATTTAGCATACGTAGACGTTATAAACCGACGAGCCTTGTGATCTTGGATTCCTACCGGCGTAATTTGAATTCCAAGCAGCTGGTGCAGGGGAATGTGTGCATTGTTTATGTAAGTGTATCGTTTGACAGGATTTGAATTTCTTAGCAGGTACCAAGGCCTCTCAAACCGGTCTAATTTGGGTTGAGAATGTGGCAATAAACCTCCTACATTTGTCCCTTATACATCAAATCTCAGACTATATACGTGTGATATTTCACGTCTTTCACAGTGTGTGCTTAAAGTTTGGGGCCGTTAGCTAGGAACAAAGTTCTGCAGTATAGTGTCGTTAAAAATTGTTTTTAAGCCTACTGGCGTATTTGTGACGTGAAATGTCTACAGCACGTCCATGAAAGATCACTTACTAAAATGCTAACATGACAGTCTTAAGTGTTGCCAACGGTTACCAGATATAACCAAAATGGGTAGAATCACAATGCTATGTACTGAAACAGTAATAAATACTGTAGGGTAAAGGTTGGTAATATTGTGATAGTTCGTTTTGATAATTTATTACAATTTTACTGAGCGAGAGAAGGACCGATTTTGTGCAGCACGAATATTCACTTAATACGTTGACGCAAAAAAAAAAAAACGATCTTCCTCTCGCTCAGTAAAATTGTAATAAATTCTCGAAAAGAACTATCAGAATATTACTCATATCTCAATATTGCCAACCTTTACCCTATATATTAAGTTATGATTGACATAATATAAAATGTGGGCTATTTTGTATGGAAACATTAAATTGGTTTGACTGAACACTTTATGATTTATGAGACTAAACTAAAAACTTAGTTTTGTTTGGCCACATTGAATGATTTAATAAGAATTCCGAAAATCAAATACTACTTTAAAATGTATATTGTTTATTTATTATTACTGTATTATTTACTAATATTAATATTAATTACATTCAAGTTTCAACAGAGAATCACTATAAACCACTAACATATTATGTAGTAGGCCTAATAGAGAGAAAATGATTCGGTTTCACCCTTAGAATATGAACTAAAAAGACTTAGACTATATATTCGACATAAAAGAGAAAAATTATAACGACTTAATATGAAACATTCATTCTGACGTCACTCGTGATACCATTGAAACAGAAGTGTAAAATGAGCTTCGTGTCTCGTGGTTTTCCACGCAGTCCATTCTCAATATAATGTGCCTCCCCCTCAATTCCATGTCCATATTTTTTCTTTCGATAAGTTTACTTATGCACGCTTTAACATCCATTGTCATATTGCGTGTTATTAACTGTAGGCCATTGTTACTATTGTTGAGATTCTGTAGATGGCTTGTGTTCATGTAACTGATTTTAGTTTTTGGTTAATGTTTATGATATTGGTGACTGAGACGACGATGATGAGTCATGGTATGTAAATTTCCAATCCGACATTTGCCTTTGTGACTGAGGGAAACCATGAAAAAACCCAGTCAAACGGGGTTTGGACCCGGGACCTCCCGAATACTAGTCACAAACGCTACAGTCTGCATCAACTCATTCGGTTATGTCCGTTTTACTGCATTCTTATGATATGTTAGATATCCGCGTAAGAAATTATCGAATGGATGCATGTAGGGCCTCCCCTTCCAATCCAGCGACCAGGAAATGTAAGGTCCTCCCCTTCCAATCCAGCGACTAGGAAATGTATCATTCACACGGTTGTGGACATCTACACTGAAGTGAGGCGGTGTTTCGTCGTGCTGCAGCCACATTCTCTCACTGAGAGCAAAGGGTACGTCCCCCAACAACTCAAGCGAAACTATTTGGACGAGCCGCAAATAAATACATACATGTGACCGTTCAGACGGGCAGGTAGGAGAGATTGTCCTCTAGTCCAAAATGTCAACTCAGATATTTACAGCGACACTGACTTGATCCCCTTAATTTGGCTTCGCAGACCCCGAGTTTCCTATCTCAAAATGTTGAGTAGAGCATTCTCTATTTCCTGTTTAATTTATGGATGATTTTACTGAATCCCCCGGTATATGATGACCACTGCAACAAAATGGAAAATAGCGAAGTTGGACAGAAAATGTTTAAGATTTGCAACATTCATTTTATGTACCAAAAACATCATAGTTACATGGTGGAAATCAAATACTATAAGCATGACGAAGAGTCGTTAGATGTTATAGCAATAGCCGAGTGCTATCTACACGGCCGTGACATGAATGTTTATGATGTACTCACAACACTCCTTTAAACCAATTCAAATAAATTGTTTACAAGAGAGAAGCTAGCAATGCATTACATGTAAGAAACTATCAAACACGCGAACTAATTTCGTGTGCTGACTCTATTGTGTTGAATATACGTGTCAATGGGCACTAGTGTCACAACGCTGCCAATTTTTATTATTGCCACGTCAACGCCTCCGTCGTAAACATTGCAAAAAGCGCGTTAGACATACATACAAATTTGACGGGTGTATAGCATATAATGATGTAATGCGTTGGGAGCTATTGAAATCGTGGTTACAGAAATAATACGGAATAATATGATACATAAAGTTTATAACATTCCACTCGCCTGAGCAACGGGACTTTTCCCGCAAAAATTAAACGAAAACATGGAAAAGAAGGTAGTTCTATGGTCTTCCATCCGCGGGGATCAGGTTCGATCACCGGTCAGGTCGTAATTGAATTTGTAGTGGACAAAGCAATCGTTACAGAGAGTTTTTCTCGACGTACTCCCATTACTCTTTTTCATTCCACCATACTTACTTACTTACAAATGGCTTTTAAGGAACCCGGAGGTTCATTGCGGCCTTCACATAAGCCTGCCATCGGTTCCTATCCTGTGCAAGATTAATCCAGTCTCTATCATATCCTATCTCCCTCAAATCCATTTTAATATTATCCTCCCATCTACGTCTCGGCCACCCCAAAGGTCTTTTTCCCTCCGGCCTCCCAACTAACACTCTATATGCATTTCTGGAGTCGCCCTACCCATCTCAAACGTCTGGATTTAATGTTCCTAATTATGTCAGGTGAAGAATACAATGCGTGCAGTTCTGTGTTGTGTAACTTTCTCCATTCTCCTGTAACTTCATCCCTCTTAGCCCCAAATATTTGCCTAAGAACCTTATTCTCAAACACTCTTAATCTCTGTTCTTCTCTCAAAGTGAGAGTCCAAGTTTCACAACCATACAGAACAACCGGTAATATAACTGTTTTATAAATTCTAACTTTCAGATTTTTTGACAGCAGACTAGATGACAAAAGCTTCTCAACCGAATAACAACAGGCATTTCCCATATTTATTCTGCGTTTAATTTTCTCCCGAGTGTCATTTATATTTGTTACTGTTGCTCGAAGATATTTGAATTTTTTCACCTCTTCGAAGGATAAATATCCAATTTTTATCTTTCCATTTCGTACAATATTCTGATCACGAGTCATGCATTAAAAATGGCAAAAATTGTTAAAGTATAGTCTTTTTTTTATTCTAATAAGAGTGAAATATTTAAATTTTGAGTTACATTTAGCATATTGGGAAAACTGATTATCAGTTAGGGCCTTTTTTTGCTCTCAGATAAGGAATTTATTAGTTATATTTTATATCACTGAATTCAGAATGATTTATTGTATAGCCACGACAATTTTTATTGGAATCTGATCACTAAATACCTAGAATTATGTAAGTACTTAAATGCTTTAATCGCGCAGGAATCACTATCCCCTCTCCTTAAGGACCGATTTCACAAAACATACAGTATTTAATTTTATTCGTCACTTTGGGCCGTATTCATACACATTTTTAGCGCGGGTTTCCGGCGGATGATCAGCGTTTTTCGTATTCATAAACCAGTGTTAGCGATAGGATATGATTTGAATTCTGTACTAGTAACCAGTGGATAGCCGGGGCTAGCTTAGTACGCTCGTAGTGCGTGCTGCGAAACGTCTATGAATACCACCCTTAGGGCCGTATTCATAGACGTTTTTAGCGCGGGTTTTCGGTGGATTATCAGCGTTTTTCGTATTCATAAACCAGTGTTAGCGATAGGATATGATTTGAATTCTGTACTAGTAACCAGTGGATAGCCGGGGCTAGCTTAGTACGCTCGTAGTGCGTGCTGCGAAACGTCTATGAATACCACCCTTAGGGCCGTATTCATAGACGTTTTTAGCGCGGGTTTTCGGTGGATTATCAGCGTTTTTCGTATTCATAAACCAGTGTTAGCGATAGGATATGATTTGAATTCTGTACTAGTAACCAGTGGATAGCCGGGGCTAGCTTAGTACGCTCGTAGTGCGTGCTGCGAAACGTATATGAATACCACCCTTAGGGCCTATTCATAGACGTTTTTAGCGCGGGTTTCCGGCGGATGATCAGCGTTTTTCGTATTCATAAACCAGTGTTAGCGATAGGATATGATTTGAATTCTGTACTAGTAACCAGTGGATAGCCGGGGCTAGCTTAGTACGCTCGTAGTGCGTGTTGCGAAACGTCTATGAATACCACCCTTAGGGCCGTATTCATAGACGTTTTTAGCGCGGGTTTCCGGTGGATGAGCAGCGTTTTTTGTATTCATAAACCAGTGTTAGCGATAGGATATGATTTGAATTCTGTACTAGTAACCAGTGGATAGCCGGGGCTAGCTTAGTACGCTCGTAGTGCGTGCTGCGAAACGTCTATGAATACCACCCTTAGGGCCGTATTCATAGACGTTTTTAGCGCGGGTTTTCGGTGGATTATCAGCGTTTTTCGTATTCATAAACCAGTGTTAGCGATAGGATATGATTTGAATTCTGTACTAGTAACCAGTGGATAGCCGGGGCTAGCTTAGTACGCTCGTAGCGCGTGCTGCGAAACGTCTATGAATACCACCCTTAGGGCCGTATTCATAGACTTTTAGCGCGGGTTTTCGGCGGATGATCAGCGTTTTTCGTATTCATAAACCAGTGTTAGCGATAGGATATGATTTGAATTCTGTACTAGTAACCAGTGGATAGCCGGGGCTAGCTTAGTACGCTCGTAGTGCGTGCTGCGAAACGTCTATGAATACCACCCTTAGGGCCTATTCATAGACGTTTTTAGCGCGGGTTTCCGGCGGATGATCAGCGTTTTTCGTATTCATAAACCAGTGTTAGCGATAGGATATGATTTGAATTCTGTACTAGTAACCAGTGGATAGCCAGGGCTAGCTTAGTACGCTCGTAGCGCGTGCTGCGAAACGTCTATGAATACCACCCTTAGGGCCGTATTCATAGACGTTTTTAGCGCGGGTTTTCGGTGGATTATCAGCGTTTTTCGTATTCATAAACCAGTGTTAGCGATAGGATATGATTTGAATTCTGTACTAGTAACCAGTGTATAGCCGGGGCTAGCTTAGTACGCTCGTAGCGCGAGCTGCGAAATGTCTATGAATACCACCCTTAAAGTCTTTTTAATTGACACTTAAAGGGACAATGCATTTCACCAATACAAATTGGGCTTTAAGTTCTCATTACACTACATTTAATTTAACTGGTCAATATTTGATCATTTAAATAATTAATCCAGCATTAATGACTATAAATATTTAATACAATAGACATGTGGTCTGAACGCACTACTATATTTCCGCCAGCTCTGAGCAGTGAATCAGTCGGGCTGGCTTTCTCTACAGCGATAAGGTTGTATTGGCGAGATTCAGTTTTATGGCGCGGTTTGAGCGATTCAGTCCACTCGCCGCCGCTGTACCTGCAGCGTGTTCCACTTAGTTTTACAGCTTGCTTGCTAGAAGGCAAACAGTGTTTTTCTGTCACATTTGCAGTTCGCTTATCAGTGTACAGGCTGATCTAAAATAATTTACAAATCATTTTATATTTTCAGATATGCCTAGTAATATAATAGAATAAGTATATATAAAATTTCAATCATAAGACACATCTGTTTGCAAATGTTTATTTGCTATATGAATATGGAATATATTAACGTTTTCGCCTTATTGGGCATCATCAGATATAATAAAATATGTTATCTGAACCTTGATCAAATTGAGCAAATAACAAATGAGCAATGTATTATACATAGTGTTGGATCTTCATGAGCTTTATGAATAAAACTATAAATAAAATTGGAGGAAATTAATTTCAATGTGATGCAAACTTTTAAAATTGAAATTGAAATTGATTGTGTATACATATAACTCATGTTACAGTATAAATACAAATTAATCAATTAGAATTATACGAATTATTAGTAATGTTAAAATAAATTATGAATAAAATGAACTAATTTGATTGTATATGTTTGTATAGTTTGGCTGATGAATTGTATATGTTCTTAAAATGATTACTAGTCTGTGTAGCTCTACTGATGAATTGTATATAGACCTACTGTAAATTGAATGGTAATATGTATAGCTCAACTGATGAATTGTTTATGATTATAAATTGAATTAATCTACTTGATATTAATTGCACAAATTTGTATAGCTTAATGAAAGTATGCTACTTTGTATTGTATATATTTGTATAGTTTTGGCCGATGAATTGTATATGCTTTAAATTGAATAGTAATCTATATAGCTCTACTGATAAATTGTTTGTGTTTGTAATTTGAAGTAGTTTGCATGATATGTATTATCAATTTCTGTATATCACAACTGGTTGAATTGTTTATACCTTAAATTTAATTAAATTGTTTTGCATTATAATATAGCTCAACTTATGAATGATCGTTTGCGTTTGTAAATTTAATAATATGATTGGCTATGTATTGTATACTTTTAGTAGAGCCATCGATGTAGTTCAGTCGGCAGACTCGCTGGGCTGCTGTTCCGGAGCTGCGTTCGGGCTTGGGTTGGATCCCCCTTTGGACTTTGGTTTCTTCCGAGGTTTTCCACAGCCGTGGGACTGAAGCCGGATGGTCTATGGCGAGTCCTTGGCATCAACACCTTTGATTTGATTACCCCCTTTGATTTGATTACCTGGTTGGGTTTTTCCGAGGTTTCCCCCACCGAAAAGGCAAATGCCGGGTAATATTTTGGCGAATCCTCGGACCTCATTTCATCTCACTACATCTCGCCAAAATGTAAAAAAATTGTACAACATTGTAAAAATTGTAGAAAATTACTAAATTGTAAAACTATAAAAATTTGTAGAAATTGTAATTGTAATATTGTAAAATGTTGACATGTTCCACATCTTAAAGCTTCATTGCTCATGTAAGATCTATGGAATAAAATAAATGAATGAATGAATGAATGAATGAATGAATGAATGAATATTAGCTTATAAAAGAATTGATTAAAATTCACATTGTTCGAAGAATGAAACGTCTTAAGGTACTATATACAATATTGATGTTGTGTTGTGACTGATGGATCTTATGTTGTCGATTGGTTGTAATTATACATGTAGATTTTCAATCGTGAGTATACGTTCGCTTGTGATCTGAATGTTATCTGACATTGATGCAAATAGTGGTTGTTATCGATCATTTAGATCTAAAATATTCTATCTGATTTTAATAACATACAGATGATTATCTTTGATGATTGCTGTGTGTAATCAAAATTTATCAGGGACTGTATATGTAAAGATGATTTATATGTATATGTCTTGATGTTTGTAGAAGTATGTTGGTGGTTTTATACATAAAACTCATGAAGATCCAACACTATGTATAATACATTGCTCATTTGTTATTTGCTCAATTTTATCAAGGTTCAGATTACATATTTTATTATATCTGATGATGCCCAATAAGGCGAAAACGTTAATATATTCCATATTCATATAGAAAATAAACATTTGCAAACAGATGTGTCTTATGATTGAAATTTTATATATACTTATTCTATTATATGATGTGAAATAAATCTAAATGTATAGCGGTTTTATATTTAATAGGCCCGGTTTTATAAATACGGTTAATCTAAAGATTATGTTAAACCTAAGTTAAACCTAACCATGAGTTTTAGTCAACGTGCCGTATTACAGAGTCTCGGTTAAGTTAAACCGTAGTGGAATACGATTGGTATATCACTGCTAGGAAAGGAAAGAAGAACATCGCAACTGTTTAATTATATTATTGATTTAAAATAGCCGATGCTCGTGGAGAATCTTCATTAAGAAACATCTTTGCTCTTCGATATCAGAGAGAGTATCATAAAAAATCTAAAGAGGACGAATACCGCGTACTTCAGTATGCTTGTCAGACTTAACCTCAAATAGTTTCTTAACGCTGGCTACCATCGTTATACTCCCAAACACAATGCAACCAAACTAAACCTTGCATGACCATCCACGACGTGCCTCCATACAGAATCTTCCGTCGTTCTTTTCGAATAATCTTTAAATTTAAACCCTAAAACACATAGTTTTGGACTTTCTCATTTTTCTGTTGCATGTTGTATCCGAGTTTCAATTTTTCGAAACAAGGTTAGGTTCTATAAGCCTAATTATGAAGTTTCGTTTTGAAGATGCCGATAAGCTTGATGTTTTACAATGTCAATATTTTATTTTCCACCTATGCTTATCTAAATGTATTTGGATTTATATTAACGTTTTCGATACTCGGTGTGTATCATCTTCAGATATGTATGTCATGTGTTGTGATGACCTAGTCTCTTATTGTGTAGTGGGTTATTCACGTGCGTGTGCCCTATCATGATTTCTTAATTTAGCTAAAATTACTATAAATGTACTTGATGCAGTGTGGTTGCTTGTTATGATTCTGTTCAAATTCTTTCTTTTGAAAGCACACATAGGTAAATAGGAAATTATGTTAAAACGAATATTATGACACATAAATATAAACAAGTAAAATATACACTATAAAACACTGTACACACTATAGCACATTTATCAATTTGTGATTGGCTGTGTTGGCCTGTTATGTCGTAAAATTGGGTTCTTATTACTGTTCTTGGTTAAAAACTCTGTCTTTCTGACGCACTTTCACTGATTATCTGTAGTCTGGTATTGTGTGTTGTTGAAGTTTTTTGGCTTATTGTTTTTTAATTTTGTTGTTCATGTTGACTATTGTGGAATCATTGATGCTGTAACTGTATGTAAGTACTTAGGCATATGTGATACAAGATATTTTTGTTTGGGTCCGTCCTTCGCAAGTCTCTCGTGGCTCCGACTTAAAGAACGCAGAACTTTACACTCTTTGTCTTTACTCTTTCGAATTCTGCACACCTCAACACCAAATTACCTTTCGTCTCGTTTCTCTTATCTATACTCTAACCACGACGTAAATACCAGATCACTTATCTGTGGCACGCTAAATATACCTCTTCATAGAACATATTGTTATTCCTCATCTTTTACAATATCCACCTCGCGTCAATGGAATTCCTTGTCACAAAGTATTAGGGGCTGCAAGACAACAAACACCTTTAAGAACAGCTTAAAAGATAACCTTATTAGCATTTCACTCCAATCATACTGATTTAAAATATTACTGACTACACTGTTGCTTTTTTTCTTTAGACATCATCCTGATTGTGCTGTATTTTCAAAATTGTCTCATAATAATCTCTTTCTATTATCTAATATAATTTGAAATATATTAACATTTTATGTATTTTAGTTTAATTCTGCTACCCAGTTTATTTCAGTGTTTAATTAATAGTTCATAGTATTTTGTTGTTTAATTCGTAAATAACTCTTGTATACATGTAACTCTCATCTAAATCAAATTGTTGAATTCTTTGTAAGTTCATGCATATGTACATACACTTTTTGCTGGTTGTGTGGAAGAGAAGGCCTTACGGCCTTAACTCTGCCAGCTAAAATAAATCATTATTATTATCATTATTATTATTATATCTAGTTCAGCCGTGCGTGTAATTGTAGCTGATGTCGGAGTGTTCCTATGTGGTGCATGGCTGAGACTATGGCACACCTATGTGTGCTTTTCAAAAGAAAGAATTTTAACAGAATCATAACAAGCAACCACACACTGCATCAAGTACATTTATAGTAATTTTAGCTAAATTAAGAAATCATGATAGGTCACACGCACGTGAATAACCCACTACACAATAAGAGACTAGGTCTTCACAACACATAATGACATACATATCTGAAGATGATACACACCGAGTATCGAAAACGTTAATATAAATCCAAATACATTTAGATAAGCATAGGTGGAAAATAAAAAATTGACATTGTAAAACTAATTATGAACGTTAGGACTGTCTGATTCGAAAGCCTCAATCTGTTTTTAAAACTTATGTTTATTTATGTATATTCCAAAGTGGTGCACTCTATTTCGAAAAATTCTTGGTCGCTGTGGTTGTTCAGTAATATTAATCACTCACTTATCGTCATTCATAAGTTCCTGGAAAACATCTGCATTATCCATGTGTATTGCGGGAACCGCCATCTTGCACTGTTGAGCCTTGAACTGCAGTTTAAACGGCAGAGAACTGCCGATCAAGTTAAGCTCAAGTTAACTCAAGATTAACTGGCAGTTAAGGTTTATAATACGAAGCAAAACGAAAAACTTCAGTTTAAACTGAACGTAAGGTTTAAACGGTGTTTATAATACCGGCCCTTAGTATGATATTGTCAACATTATACTTACTTCAAGGGCAGGAATTGTGTCTAAATTTAGACTACGATAGACTTCTGAACTCACTTCAACTTCTTTCCCCCTCCTTTGTTCGTTCCTTCTCCATCTTTGTCATATTCTGTTCCTCGTACCAGTTTTCTTTATTATTCTTGTTATGAGTTTCTCTTTTTTGTTTTTATTTTGGTATTCCTAAATTTTTTCAGTTTTCTAATTTCTTTCCTTTCTCATTCTTCTTTATTTATTTACTTTTACTTATTTTTTATTTATTCTTTATTTTTTTTTAATTTTATTTATCATCCTGGTGAGGTACTGTATAGTGTAAAATTCAGTGCGATCGAAAAGTCCCTCCGCAGCTCTATTAGCTCTAGTAGCACTAGAATACAATTCTGTAGAAAGTTGGCACTCCCCCAGTCATTCCGGTTTGAGAACCTCACACCCCCAGTCCATCATATGCTTAGCGTCCAGTGCTGTCACTTGAATTCTCTACCAAATACTCTTGAATTCTCTGCCTAGTGGATTCTCGGCTACACAAGCACTGCGGAGACACTTCTCGAACACACTGTAGTATCTCTATAGTAGACTGTCAGGAGTCAGTATGTTATTTATTTATTCACTTGTTTGTTTGTTTGTTACTTGTTTTTAACTTGTTTGTTTGTCCGTGTTTATTTATTTTGTATGTATTTATGTATTAATTAATTAATTAATTCATTCATTTATTCCCCATTCCTATTGTGGTTTGCATATTTGGATAGATTTGCGCAACTGAAAACCAGACGAATGGATTTCTTGTAGGCCTACAAATAAGATGTTAGTGTAATGTAACGTAAATAGAATGAACTGTAAAAATATTATCCGTTGTATGAACAAGAGTCTCACATATTAAAAGATCAAGAGAGGAGGAATACAACGAAAGGAGAAACACATAAGTTGAGGCTCTATTTATTGTTTAAAATAGAATTGTAGCTAGTCCAGATTTATTTAACATAAATAATTTGTTGATCGTGACACAGTTTATTTATGTATAAGTTTGTAATTAAGTATATAAGCCTAATTAAATATATACACATAAATTAAGCCTAATTATACAATGATTAATACTAATAACAATAATAAATACTAATAATAATTTTGCGTGAATATGAACGTAGACCTATTTATAATGCATGCATAACCGAGTTCCAAATAAATTATTCAGGTGCCCCACCAAAAAAAATATATACACGAGCCGCCACTGACAACGTATTCCAATTAAATGAACGGCGATGAACAGACGAAGGATCATTATGCCCAACGTGACCTTGAGTAGAAGCGGCTGACGCCATCTAGAGATACATGGGATGGAGAAGTTGAGGTACGAATTTGAGGGTTGCGCAGCAGTCGAGGCAGTGTAACTCGATAATGAGAAGCGATAGAACGTTCGTAGTGATGTTAAACGATTATTAACGAATCATCCTACAATCTTAATTCAGCAACAATCAGCAGTCGAGAAGTTTTTTTTTATTTTATTGGGTTATTTTACGACGCTGTATCAACATCTAGGTTATTTAGCGTCTGAATGAAATGAAGGTGATAATGCCGGTAAAATGAGTCCGGGGTCCAGCACCGAAATTTACCCAGCATTTGCTCGTATTGGGTTGAGGGAAACCCCCGGAAAAACCTCAACCAGGTAACTTGCCCCGACCGGGATTCGAACCCGGGCCACCTGGTTTCGCGGCCAGACGCGCAGACCGTTACTCCACAGGTGTGGACGTCGAGAAGTTAAATTGAAGAAATTCGCGAATGAAGTTGAGCGAAAAGAGAAAATTCACAACGTCGAAGCAGCGCAAGTGATAGTGGGCATATAAGCAACGGATACCTTACATTCAACATCCCCTCTCGAGAGACGTATGCACGCTCAAAACTTGGGGCTCTCTCTCTCTCCCTCCGATACAGTCCATCTCGAATTCTTTTTTTACTCAGAATATTTCATCCTACCATCCTCTAAAATATTTACTATTTTTCCTGAATCACCCTGTATATAGGGCGCATAATTGCCAAAACAATTCTGCGTTCAAGGATCCATCTAGGTACCGACCCTGGAAAAGCCAAGCCAAGAGGCTATTTACTGTAAATAAACTCTTAACGGTAATCTGGCTGTATTAACTTGAGGCAGACCTTCACTTGCGAATCTCTAAGGGTCATAGTGGTTTCGCTGCCCACTGTTTACACAACAGTCGATTCGCTGGGGGCTGTGCGTTTACACATCGTCATGCATGTATGTGTGTCAGTGCGTGCCGCACCTTGCAGAACGCGGCGATATCATCAGACAACATTGCTAAATCCTGCTAGCGTTGTCGATTGTCTTGAAACTGAAATTCGCTCTTTCCCTTTCTTCCCGGGATAAGTCATTAACCTTTACGTCTGAGCTTCAGAAGAAAATTTATCAAAAAAACTGAATGAAACATAGAACTGCAATTAGGATACAACTGACGTCATCAGCTTGTCTTCATTTAACGACTCGAACGTGCAGGAAGTATTCAGGGCTGCAATGGAATACAGGAGGAACCGAACTGATAGTAAGAAATCAGAATGAACCGCATTTTTATGGAATAAAATGAGTGGTTTCGGTGTTAAATCTGCCACTATTCCAGTGGGTATGTTTTTAAATACGTTGTCAATTCAACTTTTATATCGCTGTGTCGTACATCAGTGCCATCGTTTCTGGCATGTGAAATAAGTAATGGGAACGTTGAGAGCGACTATCTTATCTTTGTCACGAAATGTGGGCGAGAAAGCTGACAAATTTGATTGGCAGATTGCAGACGTCACATCTGTTTACGAGATGGTACCACTCTCAGCCGAAATGGCAACAGATGCCACTGACTGGACAGTATACTCAAGGACACACCCCAGAAACGCGAAATGCTAGTGTCTTGCCTTTGACGCAGTTAACAGATTGCTGACGTGACGTGTTGCGTGGTACCGTTCTCACAAGTGCTCACTGACTGGCTTTTTACTCAAGGACACGCGCCAAAAACGCTGGCACTGGCTATACAAGTCTGTCGCCTGGGAACAAATGTGTGACAGCCGTCTGCACTTCTGTTGATGCCACTGTATGTATGGCAAATAGCTCAATTCTGATGGGAAATATGTTGAAAAATAGCTCAACAATTGCTGCAAAGGCCTCCCCAAACAGACGCGATACGGAATGCGTTACGATAGCGTTACGATTTTGCGATAAATGTTTTCATTGCGTTCAATGCTTGTGTTCACACACACGCGATTATCGCAATATGCGTTATTATCGCAGCAAGTAGAACGCGACGATTTTGCGATCTGTTCTCCCGGGGATGTAGATCGCGCGAACGCCACGCGTTTATTTTGATGCTGGGTTGAAGTGTGTCTGTCATGGATTCATCTTCAGGGGAGGAGGAGCTTCTGCTTCTAGTCGCGATAGCTGAGGATGAGGAAGAGAATCGTCGCAGACGCAGGTAAGTCCATGGTAGTCATGTATGGTTAAGATAAACGATATAAAAAGTATAAAGTGATGATTTGAGATTTTTTTTTTTTGCCGAGAACTTGAAAAAAAATTATTCCATTATAAACTTTTGTTTTAATTTGCTCATTTCATTGCAGGAGGTTGTGGATTCACAACATAAATACCACAAGGGAAGAACAAGGCGAATTTTATACCTTAGTTCCACAATTAATTAGAGATGGAAAACGTTTTTATATATACTTCCGGATGACAATTCAGTGCTTTGACGAGATTCTGGGTAAAGTAAGGGGAGACATAACGAAGCAGCATACCGATAATCATAAAGGCACGGATTTTCCTTTATGAAATCAATCAGAAGTTCCACGTTAATTTTCAAGCAAAAGAAATCAATCTGTAAGCACAAGTGATGTACGCCTGCTAAAGATAACTGTTCTCTACGGCTGTGGTTGAAAAACAACAATCCGCGGATGTGTCACCCTCTATGGCAATCTGATTGGCTGGGGACGTTACGATATCGTATATCGCGGACGCGCCAGTTTGGGTACCTCTTCGCGATAATGCGATATTGCGTTATCGCGAAATCGTAACGCTATCGTAACGCATTCCATATCGCGTCTGTTTGGGGGAGCCTTAACTGTTCCAATAAATCTTTTCATGAAATTGTGTTTTCTTTCTGTAAACGGTCCCAGGGAACTTACTCTCTGGACGGTCCTCGTAATTACGCTCGAATGGCCAAAATTTATACAAACACTTGTTTTGACATTATTAACATGGGGGAAGAAAAAAAAATAAACTTTTTTATCTGCCCCCATGAGAATATTTGCTTGTAAGTCTAGTTTAACCGCTGCAGTGGTTGAGTGGTCAGACCTTCACCCTGTCATACGGTGATTCGCGTTCGAATCCCGTCAGAACTGGGAGTATTTACTGAAAAATCCTTAGTGACAGTTATGGCGAATAAATTCGCAGTTCCGTAAGCGGCGCTAAATCCTTGTGAATCACCCTGTATAGCTAAAGCAATAAAGTTGCTATCAATTGCATTCTTTATGAGAACGATACATAGTTACGATCTGTGTACCCGCTTGTGCAATGGTATAAAGAACGTCGATATCGCACTGCAAAATTCCTGTTGATAAATTCTGCCTTGCGCCATCAGCTGAGGTCAGCCGCTATGGCCGACGGAAGTCTAAGCGCTATTCCTAGTCATTTCGATCGAGCTTACGTTACAACCGGCATCTGTTCCATATCTTTTCATTTCTTACAGTAATTGGCTTAAAAATGAGTGTCACGGAGACAACACATACTTCCTCAACCGTTTTACGGGTTCCGAAATGATTCAGTTTATCTATTTATTTATTTATTTATTTATTTATTTATTTATTTATTATTGCTAGTAAGTTTGAAATGAATACAAATTAATAAATACAAGGTAAGATAAACTAGCCCACTCCTGAATGAGTAAGACTCGTGCTCAGGAGGGGATTCCAATACAGACAAAAATAAAATTAAAATTGAGAGTGAATACAGATTAAATAGTGTTTAATATGTTTAAAACCAAACTATAAATTCAATACAATTTTTTTATTTTTTTTATGAATTTGTAGAGGATTCGTGGTTGAAATATTGTTGGAATAAAATTTGTTTAATAATCTAGGACCTTGACTCATACTATGATAAAAAAAGCTGCAATTGTTTTACATTTTGGTTCAGACAAACGCAGAGAATTCATATTTTTAATTATATATATATATATATACACCTTTCAAAGTTATTAAAATTTCTATAAAAATATTTTAATAAAATAAAATAATACATTTATTTAATGTTGAAAACTTTGAAATGTTTAAACAACAATTCAGTTGGGTAATCTTTCTGCTTTTTTAAAATAAATTTTAATACTTTTTTCTGTAGTAAAATTAACGGATAAAGGTTGGATTTATAAGTTCCATCCAAACCTATAATGTCATACATAATATAGATTGAAATAATTCTAAATAAATTACAAGTAAACAGTTAATTGACAAAATATTTCTTAGAATAACAAAGTAACATAAAGTTTTACGTAATTTATTACAAATATAATGAATATGGTTATTCCATTTTAAATTATTATCAATAATTATACCTAAGTATTTAACCTCATTAACTTCATTAATAACTGAACAATTGCAATTATTTATATCGGAACAATCAGAATTATGAATTTTAATTTGTAGTATAGATGAAATTGGTTTATTTCCTTTATTATTTAAAGAAAATGGGATTGATATTGTTTTATCTTTATTAATTACAAGTGAATTTAAATCGAACCATTTTTTTATTAATTTTAAGCCACAATTTGCATTATAATACGCGTCAGTCCAAGTTTTTCCACTAAAAAGCAAAACAGTATCATCAGCATACGAATATAAATCACCTTCATAGTCTTTAAGGTCTATCATTAAAAGGTCATTAATATATATAATAAAAATAAAATCGGCCCAAGGACTGTTCCTTTATCATGTTCTGAAAAATATTAATGTTTGTATTATATTTTCTTGAACTACTTTTTAAAACACACAACGAAATAAAATAATATTATATTTTTACTTAAAATGTTTATATTTCATGTGGAACATTCCCGGATATATCGACTTGTACACAAAGTATGAACAAAATCCATTCAATTAATTTCAACTTTTCAATAATTTGAGTTAGCACTTTTCATTGTAATTTCTGTTGCTCTATTACTTTTCAAAACTGGTTCGCAAAGTGAAAATAAGAGTATAGAAGAAATGTAGTAAGTAGAGAAAATTTACTATTAAGTGATTCAAGTGACGAAGAACCAAGAAAAGAATTTACAATTACGCCAACCCAAACGGATTATGTCCTTGAAAGAATTGCATCTATTTTAGAACAAAAGCTAAGAATAAGTTTACCTGTTTTATCTAAAGAACAATTTATTACTCATATGTAGAGCCCAGATGTTTAGGCATTTATAGTAGTTAAAATAGGCAGGCAAAAAGGTAATTAAAACGTAAAAAGAAGGCACAATAAACTTTGAAAAAGGCATTATAAATTTTAAAAGGCATAATATATTTTAGCAATAAATCTGAATTAGATCAACATAACTCTCATATTTACTTCGTAGTTGACACATGTTCACTTATAAAATACTTTGTTTTTCGTGATTAACTGTCTTTTCACAAACCTTACATAACAAAACTGATCCATCGGTTAAAAACATATGGGCACCAAATTCACTAACGTAAGCATGAAGTTTACTTTTCAATGGTTTACTGAATTTAGGCATTCTAACTAACCGATCTTATACCTTCTGTCACCCGACAATAACTGACTGTTCCTTATTCAAATTTCTTTCTCCTACAATAATAAACACGTGTAGCACAAAATTGTAACAGTAAGATTTGAAAATATGAAAGCAAACAATTGAAAATGCTACGTGACAACTTCTATGAGAATGGACTTAATATTTAAAATTATAAAGCTGATTGTTGGTATCGTGAAGACATGACAATATTATATTTGTAATTGTGGATTGTCGATCACTATTCATATTACACCAATAGTATTAAAGCACGATTATTAGCAGATTAAGGACCGAAATAAATTACTGTTATTTACTATCTATACTAATAATAAATCTGTAGCCGAAATTTTTCTGGTAATTTTCGATTTTCCAAAAATAATTGGTCCTAACATATATAATTAACCACCCTGAAACCGAAAATCGCATTTTTGAAATTTTTGTCTGTCTGTCTGTATGTTTGTTACCTTTTCACGCGATAATGGCTGAAAGGATTTCGATGAAAATTGGAATATAAATTAAGTTCGCTGTAACTTATATTTTAGGCTATATAGCATTCAAAATACATTATTTAAAAGGGGGGTTATGAGGGGGCCTGAATTAAATAAATCGAAATATCTAGCTTATTATTGATTTTTGTGAAAAATGTTACATAACAAACGTTTCTTTAAAAATAATTTGCGATAAGTTTTATTCCTTGAAAAATTTCGATAGGACTGATATTTAATGAGATAAATGAGTTTTAAAATTAAAATAACTGTCATATAAGGCCGTGTAATGAATTAAAAAACAAATGACTTCGTCTATAAGGGGCCTTGAACAGCAACAATCGAAAGCTATGAAAGATAGCCTACAGAGAACGTTTCTGTGTTTGTATGAAGTAATATCGGAAGCTAAAATAACCGATTTGTATAATTAATTATTATTTCACCATTGGAAAGTGTAGTTTCTCTAGATGGACATAATGCTGTACTGTTATTGCAGTAACTTCTGATATAATATAATATAATATAATATAATATAATATAATAAATATAATATAATATGTAATATTATATAATATAGTTTAAGTTATTTGAAGTGTTCACAACCATAGTGGGCCAAGCGCCATTTACTGAATACGTAGAAAACAAGGGTTAAAATTAAGTTATTACCATAATTCAATGGAAACCTGTAACAAGTAAAATAAAATATACACATTAAATCTAAATGATGTCAATATTCATTAAACTATGGTTGCATGTAATAAAAATTAAGAAACAGGTTAAAGGAATTGTCATTGCACCAAATGAGTGTCTCTGGACCAAAATGATCGCATTTTAATTATTTGGATGCAATTTAAATTAAATAACATATTAAACGATTTATCCCTCTATCAAACACGAATGTTCCTTGGATCAAATGTCCTATTTTAATTATGTAATTACTTTATATTTATTTCTAACGGGTGCAGCGGAGCGCACGGGTACGGCTAGTATATTAATAAAGTGAGTCATTGTTTCAAATATTTAAATTTCATACATATTACATTACAATTAAGTAGAAAATTGAAAATAAACAAGAAATATTGCTTTAAAATGACAAAAAAGAAAGGCATTTATTATTGAATGAGAAAGAAACACCTAAAATGGGCAAATAAATATTGTCTCTATCACTTTGATTTATCCCAAATCACATTTATATCTATGAAAATAATGATTTACTTCCACCCAGTATAAAAGGCATTTTGCCAAACATCCGGGCTCTACAGTTATATGTCTTCACTGACTAGGAAATGGAGCTCAGCAATATGAAGTTTCAATGTCTGCTGATATGTAAAGACTTGCAGAATGGAATGAAAAGTTCGAAACAGTCTCTAATTCATGGAGAAACAGAAGGACTTTTCACTTTTAAAAAATTGAAAAGTGAAATGTTGCGAAGTTGCAAAGCTCAAAATAGGATAGACCTCTGGTTGAGTTATTTTCATAATTATCTTCACATGAAAGGTAAATATCAGGTAGCTAATCTATTGCGAATCCTCGGACTCATCTCGCCAAAAACGATCTTCATATCACCAATTCCACAAACGCTAGATAACGTAATAGTTGATATCAGAGTTAAGTTGATACAACGTCGTTAAACAACAGATTAAAAATCTCAACATGTTGAAGACGACTATTAAACTGATGGAGCTTTCATGTGCTTACTTGTATTCAATATTCTGTAAACAAATTCTAAGTTTTTAAATAAATAACGTAAGAATCTAGCTACAAATTCTTTCCGAAGACTTTAATCTGGTGCAGTTTAAAAGAATTCAGACTAGTAAGTAATAATGTATGCTATATATGAAACAGAAACTGTTGCATTAAGTTCCCATGTCATAAACAGCGTTTTCTCAGGCCAAGCAGGGCTATAAAACGATATGGCTTATTGTACTCGGGCATAACTGTGACACGGAGAAGGAAAGAGAACGTGGAATGTGCAATGTAACATGTGACCAGAAACCAGACTCTGAAGTCTTGTTGGACGTTGCGGTTACATCTGAAGACTGATAAATTAGCGCTGAACAAACATTTTCAATTATCATCTGGTACCAGTTGTTATGTTGTGAAACACAACACATGAGTAGATACAGGAATACATTAACATCGACCAAAGCTAACTGATATAACAAACAATATTCATAACCCCCACCCTATTTTGGGTCAAGCGTTTACATCTGCAAATAGTGTAGACCTATGTTCGATTCCTGGTTGAGAAGAGGAAAATTATCAAACTCTCATTTACTACTGGATATCCGTATCTTGATTTTTGTTACAAGATGACCCTCTACAGCAGGGATGAGACGATATTAGCTCCCAATCACGGTAGAAGAGCTCGACCTTGATCACGAGCGCATAGCGCATCCATTGTAACGTAGACAACAGGGATGTACAGTTACCCTTAAAAAGAATGAGACGATTCTTGGTTGTCGGAAGTTAAAGTTCTACAGCGCGGTTCACTCGATATCGACGTATAACGATAAGTACCATGACAAATAGAACAAGAATTGTTACAAGGACCACAACAAGGACAGGGATCAGAATAAGGATCGCGAAGAAGACAGCCATTTAAAGCCACGATTTCACAACATAGCTCGGGTAACAAAATATCATTGCTTCTCTGTACCGAATGGCAAATGCCTGCTATCGGATCTACATTCTGGACTGCTGCTGTCACTGTCTTGTCTCGGTAGCTCATATAGTAGCGTGTCGGTTCCACCGTATAAACGAAACGTTTCGTGTTCGATCCCAGGTAAAACTCTTTTTTTTATTGAGGTGTAATTAATTTGTTCAGAGTTCCTCGACTGTATAATTTGTCGAAAAATATGGAATAATTTATGCCCAATTTTTTGGTCTACAAGTGGGCTGAACCTCGTCGAAAAATAAATAAATCTTACTTGGAAGTTAAAAGTATTCTTCCTGAAACAAAAATCATAAAAAACAAAAAGAGACCCGTTAACTTAAAATCTTGTCCGCATACCATCATACATTTCTCCAATCGAAATCCACTCGATTGGTAGCGAAGGCAAGATGGTTGACAGCTTATGCTTCCCCCAATATTTCCATTTGCGCAGCCCTCCGGCTCCTAATACCGCGGTTCCTCAACCTGCTGATCACAGTCTGTGAAGAACCGGGAAAGTTAGATGCTGCTCTTATTTCGTTAGCAGTCCGAAAGGGTCCAGTCGAACTGTCTCGATAAGAGAGCATCCTCTTCCAATGAAGAAATCCGCGGACGCCCACGGAATAGGGCGATTTTCGACCTCCCCTGAATTTTGTAACGATGAACCCCCTCGCTGCTGTACTTCCAGGAACACCGACCAAACGGCCAGCAGATCTAGCCCCATATCCAGCCTCAACTAGAGCTATAACTCGCTGTCTCATGCCACGTCGGTTCGCCATTACGATGAGAAATGAGGGATGATGATAATACTTTAGTGTAGACAATGACTATTTAGCGTGATATATAATTATTGAAATAATGGGCATCTTGCACAGTAAGAGTTAATAAGTCAACCCTAAATTAAATATTTAAATAACAGGATATAACAGGAAGTCCAATTATTGTTGCGAAACTAATCAAATTAAATCTAATTACGTTAAGTAAACAAATCCCAAGTTATGAAACCACATTGCTACAGCTAAATTCTAGGTTATTAACATAATTCATTTTAATTGTTAGTTTTTAATATATATGCATTTACATTGTATGTGTGTATGTATAAATGCATTCATTAGATTAACGTTTACAATATTATAACTTGTAATTTTGTACTGTCTGTGATCATTAACACAATCTGAGGAATTTGTAAAACTCTATTTCAACGTTATTTAGCTATTTCAAAGTTATTTAGACAAAAAAAATCGTTGTATAGACTAGGAATCGAACTCGCACTCTTCTACACGAGACGCAGAAGTCTTACCGTCTGAGCTATTGAAACGACACGAAAGCTTTCTTTTCTGTGTGGAGTGTCGATCTAGTCATGAAGGTCCATTGTCGATTTAACAACACGATTTATGTATATATTTATCTTTTATTTACGTAATATTATCATATTTTTTGCAGTTTTTGAAGTGAATTTCGGAACGATGCTCATAACAAACCAAATAGCCTGAATTTAAGTAACTCAATATTCGTTATCTTGTGTATCAGTGCTCTGGTCTCCGATCATGCGCAGTGTCTTACATCTGAGACTTAGGAATATTCAATCGTCTCATCTTTTTCTAGGGAAACTGTACATGCACATGCAGCGAATAAAGGCAGCAATTATTACAATAACTCGCGTTACTAAATTTCTGGCTATGTAATAGGGCTAATTACTAAGTTATTTAATATACATGTACATATATAAACAAATCGCAAAGGGAAGGGTGTTTTAGGAACAAAAAGAGATATAGGAAAAGTTAATTGTATGTAAACCATTTTCTTATTAAAAGCAATTATTTATTATGTAAATACTTCACTTCATTGGTTAGGAGAAACTAATAGGGTCTACCTGCTCAACGTGTGTGATCTCTAAGCACTTTTGAGTATTTGTTGAAAAAATAATAATGACAATATTGATTGAAATAGAGTATATTGATTGTGTGATTATGAAAATGTAGTCCTTACTCTCCAGTCGTGATTATGTAACGAGTTTTCTTAGAGCGATTTGTGAGATTCACGTAACACAAAAAACAAATTGATTAAATTAAGATATTGAGAGCCATCGTAATTTTTGGGGTCAATCATTTAAGGGGATATGTATGACAGAAATAATTTAATCTATCATATCTTCCTGGAAATGCTTTAAATACTCGTAAGATATGACGTTAAATACTGTAATTGATTTTGTATTTGTATTTTATACTGCGATATTCACCTTTTTTGTTCCCTGTGTATAATTTTAAAATGACGCGTTGGATCCTTCTTTGAATAGCCGCTTCACGGTATCTGTAGTGTTACTCTACATGTTTACACTTATGGTTAGTGTTTGTTCTAGTGCCACAGACTTGTCACTGGGGTAGACAAACGACGGTCATTCACGGTCACATAACGGTTGATTACGCCGATCCGCATCACAACAAGATGGCGACTTCATATTCATAGAATGGAATCCAAGCAATGGCATTGTAACAGTGCAACATCATTAGCTCATGTCTGCTGCAGACTATAATTACCGAGTCTTATGACACGGAAGAAAAGAGTCAAAGACAAATTGTTTTCTAATAGCTTATATACGTACGACGTTAACAAAAAATTAAGAAGGGCTATGGTAGACTCTACTTTATGTTATGGATCTGTAATTTTGAATATAAACCAAGAAATTAAAAATAAATTATTACTATAAGCTGAAATGTATTACCTTCGCAGAAGTGTAAAGGTATCACGTTTAACAAAAATATAAAAATTAAGAAGTTAAAAATAAAATTAGAGTTACTAACACTGTTTTAATACGAAATGAAAAAAAAAATGTTTTCAAATGGTTTGGTCATTTATTGTGTTTATTTATCACTCAACACCAATATGTATCCTACTATGTTGCTTTCTTTTTATTATTATTAGTCTATTTTTTTATTGTGTACATTTTATTCAATTGTCGGTTTCTGGTTTAATTATGTGAATCCTACTTAGTAATCTAATCTAATACTAATACTATTCCAGTGTGTTTATTTTTATTTTTACTGTGTACATTTTTTTATTGAATTATCACCTTCTGTTTTTGTGTGATTCGTATTTGATTCTAAGAACATTAATATATATTCCACTATGTTTATTTTTATTCTATGAGGTAAATTTTTTATGTAATTACCTCTTTTGATCTCATTATGTACCTAAATCGTATCAGTATGTAATTACTTAATTCCGATCCAGTTGTATGTTCAACTATGTAAGCAAGTTTTGAACCTGGTTGAGTGTAAGAGAAGGCCTTACGGCCTTAACTCTGCCAGGTTAAATAAAGTCATTATTATTATTATTATTATTATTATTATTTATTAAGGATAGTAAATGATCGCTGATCCAGTAAAATTTACCAGTGGGTATCCTCAAGTAGAAAAAAGACTGCGAGACCAAGGAAAAACATAAAAAAATGAAATCAAAGAAGCTTTTATCATCATAGTGGAATCTGAGAGAAGAACAGGTTTTTAACAGATGATTATGGCATCTGGAAACGAGGATACAATTTAATACTATATAAGAACCCGTGCAAATACTGACTAAGAGGTTTTGATACATGGCTAGCCTTAGTCCTTCATTATAAACAAAAGCGAAAGCGGTTACCATAGAAAAGAATGTAATTTTTCATAAACATTTAATGCATATTTGGTGATAAAAGGTTTAGCCGATTCTACACTGTGAATTTTTAAGAGAATTATGGCAGACTATTACACTTTTACTACGGCATACTACTTTCCACCAATAGTATGGTGTGGAACGACGTGTTTCAACCAATCATGGCTCCTTTATCCTATAATGTTTGTATTTGCTTCTCAAAAGCATTCTCTACCTTTTTTTTTTCTTACACCACCGTTCAACTTCTCAAATGTCTCTTCATACCTCTATTGCGATTTTGTTGGAATTAATAAATCAATAGCGGCATTTGCTGCTAATTCAATATTATTAACACTCATATTCAGAATATTTATATTGACTAGCCACGGTAAAAATACATACAATAATAACATTCTTGAAATGTTTCTCGTAGAAGGCCTTCTACATGAATCGATCAGCAACATAGCAAATGTATAATTTTATAGTCGGCCATAAAAATTTTACATTTAGACAATATTCAGTTTTACATTATTTCTTTTATCAAAGCGGATAAAACTTTGTACGATATAATTGTCATAACTTCATATTACAATACACGACTGGTTATAAAACTTGTATTGTAAAATGAAACGTTGCGATATTAATATCGTAAATAACTATTATTAGACATTAATTTACCGATTGAAATATTGATCCTATATTTTTATCATGAATTTGTTGGTTTCTTTATACTGAATTACGTGTATAGAATTATAACTAAGCCCGGATGTTTGGCAAAATGTTTTTTTACTGGGTGGAAGGAAATCATTATTTTCATAGATATAAACGTGATTTGTGGTAAATCAAAGAGATAGGGCCATTCTTATTTTGCCTTTTTAAGATGTTTCTTACTAATTAATAATAAATGTCTTTTTTATCACTTTGAAAAAAATATTTCTTGTTTATTTGCAATTTTCTAATTTATTGTAATGTAATATGTATGAAATTTAAATATTTGAAATAATGACTAACTTTACTAACAATAGTAAATAAAAGTAATTTATTTCGGTGCTTAATCTGCTAATAATCGTGCTTTAATACTATTGGTGTAATAAGAATAATGATCGACAATCCACAGTTACAAATATAATATTGTCATGTCTTCACGATACCAACAATCAGCTTTATAATTTTAAATATTAAGCTCGTTCTCATATAAGTCGTCACGTAGCATTTTCAATTGTTTGCTTTCATATTTTCAAATCTTACTGTTACAATTTTGTGCTACACGTGTTTATTATTGTAGGAGAAAGAAATTTGAGTGAGGAACAGTCGGTTATTGTCGGGTGACAGAAGGTATAAGATCGGTTAGCTAGAATGCCTAAATTCAGTAAACCATTGAAAAGTAAACGTCATACTTACGTTAGTGAATTTGGTGCCCATGTCTTTTCAAGCGATGGAACAGTTTTTTTATATAAGGTTTGTGAAAAGACAGATAGTCAAGAAAAAAAGTATTTTATAAGTTAACATGTGTCACATACGAAGTAAATACAGTATGTGAGTTATGTTGATATAATTTAAATTTATTGCTAAAATATATTATGCCTTTTAAAATTTATAATGCCTTTTTCGAAGATTATTGTGCCTTTTTTTTTACGTTTTTATTGCCTTTTTTCCTGCCTATTTTATCTGTTATAAATGCCTAAACATCCGGGCTCTAGTAATGACTAATGAGAGTTATAACCAAAGCTCGGAACTTGGGGACTTGTGTGTCGTGCACATGAGTAAGGTTACAGGTACAACGTACACAAAGCTCACGCTGCAAGAGCTCAGGGACAGTCGTGTGTACTAAGAAAGTGGTCACATCGAATGGCAAGAAGACGGACGAGGAAATTGTGTCGTGTCGAAGCCAATGACATTCAGATAATTAATTAGAGGTAAACGGTCTGTTTGAAAATAAGAAAATACGTATTATTCGAATGGGTATACGTTTGAAAATATATTTCTTAAAATTTAGGTACAGAATTTCGTGGAGGAATTCTGAGGAGATATATTATTTTCTTCGAATGGAGAGTTTATATTTTGTAAGTTGTCACACACCAACTAGAGATTGCAAACGGGCATTCGTTGAAATACATTGCAGTCTATTAAATCGCTGGAAAATTTATCCATAGCCATGGATCAAGTCGTAGTGGAACCTTCCCTAGTAGTGACATAGAAATTAAAATCTATTTTCGAGACAAATTTAGGATACTTATCTTTCTCAGATACGAGATCAGCTAGCAACTACTGAAAATCGAACAGGAAACAGTGACAGTGAAAACATTCAATACTTTATTTCGGCCTAAGACTTTATAATACAATTACAAACCATTTTCCAAATTTGAATTTTTTTTAAATTGAAGGTTTTAAAAGATACATTTGTAAAATTATCCACGATATAATATAATATTAACAAATGTTTTTTTTTTCCTTTTATTTCTGTCTACTATATTCTTGTTTTTATTGAATATCACTGGCTTCTGTCGAATTGTCAATTTATATTAAATGTGTATTTTTCTCTCGTTTTCTCTTTCTTCTTTATTCTTGCTCTTGTGTTGTATTTATTGGTTTGAATTAAGTTACTTACTGTATTTAGTAAACTGTCCTTGTAAATTTTATGTTATATTATTGGCTAAGACCACAACGTACACGAGCCTGGCTCTTACGGTAGTGGCTAGAAACATTTTTGTTTTATAAATGTAATTTGTATTCAGTAGGTAGCTAGTTAAAATAAATAAAATAAAAAAATTAATTTTGCTCCCGTCACTTCATGTGACGTGGAAATAAGTTTCTTTCGTTTCAAATCATGTTTAACTAACAGACGAAGAAAGTATGGGTTCCAAAAATATTCGAATGTATGTAGTCATACACTGTAATAAAATATACAGAGCAGAACTGTAAATTTAAAATATTTTGCATGTTTATTTATAGATATGCTATAAAATTACTTGTTTCAACCTACCATAATATTATCATTATGTTGTTCCAGCCAGAAACCACTTTTATAGCAGACCTTACAGTACCTCTGTGCTGGAAGCGGGAGTTTGTTGACATTGAAGTCCGGTCGCTTAGCCACGTTCAAAGACACAAGTCCCCAAGTTCCGAGCTTTGGTTATAACAGGCAAACAACTGTCAATTCCGAAGTGGGAAGTCGGGCGTATAATGATGCCCGAGTCTTTTTGAAACAAGACAAAGAAGACTATGTTGGCAGTACTGCAGTAAGATATCTCGCTGAACTGTGCAAACAATGACAGTACCCGCTATTAAATCTTTTAATTAAGTGGCCAGTAGGCCTATCAACTAAATCTGTCACACGAAAGAAGGTGTGGGATACCGTATCGCAGTGTAATCTGCGCTTTCCCTGCAGGAGAAAATTTTAAGACGTTTCTCAAGAAATGCGTTTCATTAATACGTCACTTTACGACACAGAAGCAGCGACTAGAACGGAGCGGGTCTATTAAACCGAACGCCGCGAATGAACCACCGACGAACGAACGTCGTAAAAATGCGGAACTCCAATGTAAGTCTGTAGCAAACATCTGAGTGAAGTGGACACCAAATCAGCAAGTCAGAACTCTTGGTCCCTTCAGCCGAAGTAGCCAAGTCACCACCACCACAATCACCACTACCTTTATTAATTCCTCATAAAAAAATCAATTTCGAGTTTTTTTGCTTAAATACACGTTTCAAGCGTCACTGATACAGAAAAAAGTCGTTTTCAGCATAATATACACTTAGGCCTATCAGTGTACAGCGATTTCACCTAAACCATTCATTCATTTATACATTCATTCATAATTTTCTGCCAAAAAGGCAGGTCTTTTACTGCAAACCCAACATTCTCCAATCTTCCCTACTTTCTGTCTTTCTTTTAGTCTCCGCATACAATCCATATATTTATTTTGTTTATTTTATTTGGTACAAAAAGTACTTACAAATGGCTTTTAAGGAACCCGGAGGTTCATTGCCGCCCTCACATAAGCCCGCCATCGGTCCCTATCCTGTGCAAGATTAATCCAGTTTCTATCATCATATCCCACCTCCCTCAAATCCACAGCCACTGAAAATTGGACACAGGTTTATATGAACTTTCTTACTCAGAATAGTCCATACTACAACCCCTTAAAACATTTACTATTCCTTCTATTACTGTAACTCCAATAGACTCCACGCCAAGCCAGGTATAGTGGGTTCCCTTGGTGAAGAGGATCATAAAGTTATAGGACTACCTCTGAAACACAGATAGACTACTGCTTTTGTGCGAGATCGTGCGTATTTGCTTTCTTTCCGCACAAAACCAATCCGCGGTAAGTCTAAAATTCCACATTCAGTATTCCCAACCTAACACACACAACAATTTCCCTCTTCTTACCGCCTAAGTGACATATTGATTTTACTGCTTTAGACTTTTAACATATTATTTTTAGAGACGTTCAGTATAGTAATAATTATAAATTGGAAACTTACCACTGCAATTTCACCTAAATTGCACTGTTAATTATTGTTTTTAAATATTTGCAAAAATTAAGTAAAATCTAAATCATTACATAACCTTACCGTTTGTTTTAACTTCGCATTCATAGACTGGGGAAAAAAAAGACAGACGTATATCACGGCCTGCTGGAGTATAGTAAACACAGACAACATTTTAAAGCAACAATGTTGAAGACAGATATTTTTGTTTTGCAAGTTTGCCGTCATTGAACAGAAACCAAGATGGAGATTTTATTGCAACTAATTAGGAATTTCTCTTTCAGGTATGTAATAAATTATCTTCGCACAAAATAATGTACGATACACGAGCGGTATGTTTTCTTTCAATTCTCGGAAATTAAAAAAGCTCAACTACGTTTCGCTTTTTCAAACTTTTCCTCGAACATGAACTTCAACATATCGCTCTTGTAACGCAAATTACTATTACCCTTCTATGACTACGAGCAGTTCCACTGTTATCGTCTGATACTCAGGATGGATTTTAGCTATTTTTACTCCGTCCTCCCACTATCAGGCCATTAATTGAGTTATCAACTACGGGAACATATTTCATAATCTGAGTACAGCACGTGCGCAATACATTAAGAGTAAGTAGGCAATATGTGAGCTAAAATTGTTATATAAGACGACGTAAGTGCCGCGATTTGTAGGATGAAATGATTCAATCTCTACACTCCACAAGTAAGCAAATGAAACATTAACACGAGAGAAACTTCTAGAAAAACCATTCCATTAAAATTTGATACCACAACCATCAACCTCATTACTACTCTGCGAGAAGCAATTATTCGAGGATAAGATAACAGTATCATATAGATAAGCGGTAATAGTGAAGTTCTCCAGCTCGACGATAGGGGGATTGCTTTTAATAGAGGTTAGTATTAATTAAGAACTGTAAAACTGTTCAAATACGTTTTAGACAGCCAGTCCGAAAAGTAGATATTTTAACGGATTCGCCCATACGTGCTACATGCCCTGCCCATCTCAAACGTCTGGATTTAATGTTCCTAATTATGTCAGGTGAAGAATACAATGCGTGCAGTTCTGTGTTGTGTAACTTTCTCCATTCTCCTGTAACTTCATCCCTCTTAGCCCCAAATATTTTCCTAAGCACCTTATTCTCAAACACCCTTATTCTCTGTTCCTCTCTCAAAGTGAGAGTCCAAGCTTCACAACCATATAGAACAACCGGTAATATAACTGTTTTGTAAATTCTAACTTTCAGATTTTTTGACAGAAGACTAGATGACAAAAGCTTCTCAACCGAATAATAACACGCATTTCCCATATTTATTCTGCGTTTAATTTCCTCCTGAGTGTCATTTATATTTATGTATGTATGTATTTATTTACACTGCAAGTGGGCAAGCACCCGGTGGCAGTGGTATATACAATATTAACAATACACAGTTAAAATGATAAGCAATACACAATAAAATTTACAATAGCCTACATAATAAAATTTACAACACATATACAATTTTATACACAATACAATAAGAATACACAATACAATTTAACACAATAATAATTAAACATAAAATAAAACACCTAATTTTACAACACAACCTACATAATTATGTATAGGTCCTACATAATTTTCAATAGTCTTTCACTTTACTCTCATCTCATTCCCTGTAGTGGCACTATGACGCATTTCACTGACACTTTAGCACACATTTCACTGACACTATAGAACACATTTCATTGACGCTATAAATTATCACTGATCGGAACTGTTCACTGCACTGTAAAACCATAACTTCACTGACTCACCTCGCTTCACTGATACAACAGTTCAAATAAGTCAAATAATTGCATTCTTATGCATACTTATAAACAGAACTACATTTAAACTAAACATTTCTAGTCTAAGGCCCTCTTACACGCTATTTTTAAATAATTTACAATTCAAACCAAGGAAGTAAACTCGTCAGGCTAGATAAATACATGCCACCTTAAAAAATTAAGTGTTGAATGTCACCTTAATTTTAATTTTCACTTTATACATAACTCTTTAAATTATTCTTGAATCTCCTTAAGGAAGGACAGCCCTCAAAGACCGCTGCAGGTAGGTCATTCCAATCATTTATAGTTCTATTTAAAAATGAGAATTTACCTACATCCGTTTTCTGTTTCCTACATTTGATTTTAAAATCATGATCGTTCCTACCATAGTACGTTGGCTTTTCTAACCGAGCCGTTATGTCTACCCATGCTTTCTGACCTAGATGTGCTCTATACAATGATGTTATTCTAGTTTTCCTACGTCTGTTTTCCAAAGTTTCCCATTTAAGTTCTTTTATCGTATCGTTCCCATCTTCTCTTTTACCTTTAACAAATTTAGCTGCCCTATACTGGATTCTTTCTAAGGAATTTATCTGATATATTCTATAGGGATCCCAACACGTAGTTCCGTATTCCATTAACGGTCGCACTAATGTTAGATATGCTATTTCCCTCGATTTGGGGCTAGCCTTTCTCAAGATTCTCATAATAAAGTGAAGTGCCCTCCATGCTTTGCCTGTAACATTATCAACATGCTCTCCCCAAGAAAGTTTGGAGTTTAAATACACTCCTAGGTATTTACAACATTGTTCTTGCGGAATTACAACACCACTGAATTCGTAATTTAGACTAGTTTCCTCTCGGGTTTTACAAAATGTTATAGATTTACTTTTAGAACCATTTATTTTCATCCTATGCTTTAACGCCCAGTTGTAAATGTTATTCAAGTCTGTTTGAATAGCATCTACATCTGAATTATTTCTAATCTTTCTATAGATAATGCAGTCGTCTGCAAATAGCCTCACATTTGATGTAATATCCTGGCATAGGTCATTTACGTAAATTATAAAGAGTAATGGACCCAGAACGCTGCCCTGTGGCACCCCTGAACTTATATTTCCAATTTCCGATATTTCATGACCTACTCTAACTCTCTGGATTCTACCTTTTAAGAATTCTTGGATCCATAGCACCACTCTTTTATCTATTCCTAGCCTACTTAACTTATCTATTAATATGTCATGTGGCACCAAATCAAATGCTTTCGAAAAGTCAATCACAACTGCATCGATTCTTCCGCCTCTATCTACCTCTTCAGCTAGATCCTGAACCAGCGACGTAATTTGACTATCACATGAGAAGCCTTCCCTTTGTTACTGTTGCTCCAAGATATTTGAATTTTTCCACCTCTTCGAAGGATAAATCTCCAATGTTTATACTTCCATTTCGTACAATATTCTCGTCACGAGACATAATCATATACTTAGTCTTTTTGGGATTTACTTCCAACCCTATCGCTTTACTTGCTTCAAGTAGAATTTCCGTGTTTTCCCTAATCGTTTGTGGATTTTCTCCTAACGTATTCACGTCATCCGCATAGACAAGAAGCTGTAACCCGTTCAATTCCAAACCCTCTGTGTTATCCTGAACTTTCCTAATGACATATTCTAGAGCAAAGTTAAAAAGTAGAGGTGACAATGCGTCTCCCTGCTTTAGCCCGCAGTGAATTGGAAAAGCATCAGATAGAAACTGGCCTATACGGACTCTGCTGTAAGTTTCGCTAAGACACATTTTAATTAATCGAACTAGTTTCTTGGGAATACCAAATTCAATAAGAATATCATATAAAACTTCTCTCTTAACCGAGTCACACGCCTTTTTGAAATCTATGAATAACTGATGTACTGTACCCTTATACTCCCATTTTTTCTCCAATATCTGTCGAATACAAAAAATCTGATCAATAGTCGATCTATTACGCCTAAAACCACACTGATGATCCACATATGGAGTTAATCTTCTCAAAAGGATATTGGACAAAATTTTATACGTCGTCAACAAAAGTGACATTCCTCGAAAGTTACTACAGTTAGTCTTGTCCCCCTTCTTAAAAATAGGTACAATTATGGACTCCTTCCATTGTTCTGGTACAATTTCCTTTTCCCAAATTGCAAGTACAAGTTTATAAATTTCGATAGATAATGCGCTTCCACCCTCTTGTATTAATTCTGCTATATAGTTATAAAAAGAGAAGCCAAACCTTGAGATAACACAGTTTCTTAACGCGAATCGAGGAGGAGGCCTTCTGAACGGGAGTCTTTGCAACACTTCGTCTTTCCCTTCATATATTTACGTGAAAGGCACTGCTCATTCACCTTCTAGAGCGGCAGACTCAGTTACGAGACTTTAGCTATCGGTTTTATCTCGAAGCACTTTGCTCCAAGCTGAGTGCCCCACATATCACCATTTACGTTAGTGTCTGCATGCTATTAACAGGAAGCACTTTATGCAACTCTTTGTTTTGTTTTGCAGCTGCAAAGCTTGTTGCTTGTTCAGACTTTAGCGATATGGCCAGATGAAGACGAAGCAACAAAAAAACTTGGGGAGAATATTTTGAGAAGATGCGTTCCATAACCATCATAATATACTGATCGTCATCCGGTTACCATATTACGAGTTATGCAATAGTTTTAACCCATGGAGACAACGATCTATATTTGCATTATTTACTTCGCAGTTTGAGTCATGGATAAATATGAAAGACGAAATCTTCAAAACTAATAATTCAAAACCAACAAACATGAAAATATATTTAGATTTTATTTAATAATAACATATACATTAAAACGTTACATTAAAATACCCCGAAAGAGCAAAGCTCGTGTTCGGGGACAGTTCCGTTACATAGATATACATACTTTGTGGACAAAATATTTAATAAAAAGGCTCACATAAAGATGATAATAAAATTAGTAAATAATAATACTAGTAATAACTGAGTGAAAAAAGAGACGATCTTGAGATTGGTGGATTAATATTAAATTATTATTAGCAGTATGATTAGTGTAGGTCATGTTGATATAGTAACCAAGATAAAATAGAAAAATACACTTAGGATAGAAATAATTTTGTTTTACAATACATGGTACATAATATATATATACAGGGAAGTCTGTCATATATTTTTTTTTAATTCTGGATCTGAAAGATAAAACCATTATTTAGAATAAATTTTCAGAATTCTATAGTGAAGGAAATTAAGATATTCAAGGTACATCGAACAAAAAAAGAAAGGCATACAACATGCAGTGCTTATCCAATCCACTGCGGGCTAAAGCAAGGAGATGCACTGTCACCTTACTTTTTATCTTTGCTTTAGAATATGCCATTAGGAAAGTCCAGCAAAACAGAGAAGGTTTGTAATAGAACGGGTTACATCAGCTGCTTGTCTATGCGGATGACGTGAATATGTTACGAGAAAATCCACAAACTATTAGGGAAAATACGTGAATTTTACTTGAACGAAGTAAGGAGTTAGGTTTGAAAGCAAATCCCGAAAAGAAATAAAGTATATCGTCGTTGTTCCTGCAGTAACTCCTATGTGCAAAATATAAAATTTTTCAGTAGGAAGAAAAAACACATTTATTCATCCTATGGCAGCCCTACATAGGAGACTGTGAATTCTTACATTTTCGAAACAAAGAAATATAATTTATTACGCATAGGAGATTTTATTATTTGCTGTATCACTATTTAAGTTATTTAATAGAGCAAAAATCTGAAAATCGATAAATATGTCACATAGGAGTTATTGTAGGAACAATGACGATATGATTATATCTGGTGACTAGAACATAGTATGAAATGCGAATATAAAAATTGAAAATTTATGGTTTGAAAAGGTGAAAAAATTCAAATATCTTGGCGCAACAGTAACAAATAGAAATGACACTAAAGAGGAAATTAAACGCAGAATAAATATGGGAAATGCCTGTTATTATTCGGTTGAGAAGCTTTTATCATCCAGTCTGTTTAAAAAAACTGTAAGTCAGAACTTATAAAACAGTTATATTACCGGTTGTTCTGTATGGTTGTGAAACTTGGACTCTCACTTGAGGGCGGAACAGAGGTTAAGGGCATTTCAGAATAAGGTGTTTAGGAAAATATTTGTGGCTAAGAGGGATGAAGTTACAGGAGAATGGAGAACGTTACACAACACAGAACTGCACGCGTTATACTCTTGACCTAGCATAATTAAGAACATTAAATCCAGACGTTTGAGATGGGCAGGGTATGTAGCACGTATGGGCGGATCCAGAAATGCATATAGAGTGTTAGTTGGGAAGCCGGAGGAAAAAAGACCTTTGGAGAGGCCGAGACGTAGATGGGAGAATAATATTAAAATGGATTTTAGGGAGTGGGATATGATGGTACGGACTGGATTAATCTTGGTCAGGATAGGGACCAATGGCGGGCAATGAACCTCCCGGTTGTCTAAAAGCCATTTTTAAGCAAGCAAGTAAGAAGAGATTGTACTTCATAATTACTGGCTGGACAAAGTTTTCTGGGCAGAGGAAACACACTTCTTTCTCAATAGTTTAGTTAATAATAATTGTAATTCAGAGTTCGGTATGAAAACGACTCCCAGGTGTTAATTGAAGAATGTCTTCATGATTTAAAAGTCACTGTAAGGTGTGGCTTCACTTCACAATCCATCATTGGTCCAGATTTCTTCCAATAAACAACAATTAAATAGTAGACCGTCTTGGTAAATAGCCGGCGCTATTACAGAACGATACAGAACTTTGTCATTATAAAACTGAGGAATGACGAACTGGAAAATATAATCTCATTTACACACCTGCAAAATAATAATGATTATCGTGTCATTATGGACCACTTTCCAACATTATGGCCTCCACGATCTCCAGATTTAAAACCTGGCCATGACACACCTAACAACCCTATAACAACGACTTGGGAATATTCCAAGATATTACGCATGGTGACGCAGGAAGAATGGTGTCTGTTTAATAAGAAAGCGAAGGATATAATTCCAATTTTTTGTAAAAACGAAACTCTATTGTTTTCCCAACAGAGTGAAATGTTTGTGTTTTTTCATCTCAAATATTATACAGGGTGTATCTAAATTGGTGTCAAATATTTCGGGGATGTGTTCGTAACACAAAAACATTACAAAAGGTTTATATGAACATTGGTCTCAAAATAATTTATTGCAGAGTTACAAGACAAAATTTAATGTTACAAAAATTGCTCGAAGTGGCTTCCTCCTGATTCGATGTATCCCCTAAACCTGCGTTACATGCTCTGGCGTACTCTATTGAAAATTCCTGAAGTGTTTCGTATTTCGTGAAATCCATTTGGATACGCTCTCAGAATATCAACATTAAGTACAGGAGTCACATAAACCAGGGTCTTTAAATGTCCCCAGACGAAGAAATCTATTGGATTCAAATCAGACGAACAAGCAGGCTATGCAATGAATCCCCTTCAACCAATACATCTTTGGGGAAATCGATCATTAAAAAAATTACGAACTATGAGGCTGAAATGAGCTGGAGCAGCATCGTGTTAAAACACATTCGTTGGATGACGTCCAGAAGCACATCATCAATTAAATGATGCAAATCATTTCGTTCTGTTCACTCACAGAATACATTTTCTTCTGATTTCTTTGCTCTACAAAATACAAACAAACAAAAAACCATCAAACAATCAGCGGTCAATGAAGGGACAAATCCTTTAATAACTCCCTAACGAATGGTTTTCAGACCCATGTTCTTATTAACTTTTTTAATTGTTTTGATGTTAAGAACACGTCCCCGAAATATTTGACACCAATTTAGATACACCTTGTATTTATAACGCTTTAAACTTTAGAGTTACTTTTGAATGAACTGATATTATAAAATTCCATCAATTGGACGGAATTTGAACACAATTTGTAGTTTCCATACGGTTTCGAAGCTTTATCTTAACTGTTGCATGTATCAATGCCGAAGAATTTAAGAAATATTCCAAGAAAGGAAGGAAACATAATTAGTATTTAAAGATCGCCTTTTTTTTAAGAAGTTAAGGACAAGCTATCAGCAGCTGCCGATCATGTGCCATCACTTGTCTATCTAACTCTTAAGATCTTAATAGTTGGACGACCTTAACAGCATTCCAGCGTGCAGAGAGCAGCTATTACTAGCAGGATGTTTCAATCAGAAATCCCACGACTTAACGCTACGTGTAGAAGTTCACTTGCATCAGTGAATCGGTCACCTTGTAAGGACGTGAGGGAAATGTTTATCACGAGATACTACTGACATTTTGGAATAGCATACTGACTTCGGTTAAACTTTGAGAGAAGATTGTGAGGTCCTTCAATATTGGGTCACATTATAAAACAACTTTTACTTAACAGAATTCAAACAACAAAACTGGATAGCAATGGAATAGACTACAACAAACTGGACTGCACTGGACCAGAAAAACAGCTACTTGGACTGACAAATTAGAGATCCGTATTGTGTTGTGAGAATTTATCTGTGACGTCTTTATCTGGAGGAAGAAACATGCACACCTGTCATAGTAGATTATTCTGTTTATTTGTCATGCACTTCAAGCTTCCCGAGAGGTAAGCACAGATCAGTATTTCCTGTTCACTTCCGTAATTATCGTTGCTTTCTTCGAGATTAATTTTGACAGTAACAGTCACTACGATAGCAAATTTTTATTTATTTATTCGTTCGTTGATTGATTAATTGATTGGATTGACTTATTTATTTATTTATTTATTTAATTTATTTATTTACTTGGTATAGTTCGTATAGGTCAGTTTCTGTCACATGCGTTTCCAATTCACTGTGGGCTAAAGCAAGGATATGCACTATCTTACTTACTTACTGGCTTTTAAGGAACCCGGAGGTTCATTGGCGCCCTCACATGAGCCCGCCATTGGTCCCTATCCTGAGCAAGATTAATCCAGTCTCTATCATCATATCTCACCTCCCTCAAATCCATTTTAATATTATTTTCCCATCTACGTCTCGGCCTCCCTAAAGATCTTTTTCCCTCCGGCCTCCCAACTAACGCTCTATATGCATTTCTGGATTCGCCCATACGTGCTACATGCCCTGCCCATCTCAAACGTCTGGATTTAATGTTCCTAATTATGTCAGGTGAAGAATACAATGGGTGCAGTTCTGCGTTGTGTAACTTTCTCCATTCTCCTGTAACTTCATCCCTCTTAGCCCCAAATATTTCCTAAGCACCTTATTCTCAAACACCCTTAACCTATGTTCCTCTCTCAAAGTGAGAGTCCAGTTGGAGATGCACTATCACCTTTACTTTTTAACTTTGCTCTAGTGTATGCCATTAGGAAAGTCCAGGATAAAAGCGAGGGCTTGGAATTGAACGGGTTACATCAGCTGCTTGTCTATGCGGATGACGTGAATATGTTAGGAGAAAATCCACAAACGATTAGGGAAAACACGGGAATTTTTACAAAGTATATGATTATGACTCGTTTCGGGAATATTGTACGAAATGGAAATATACAAATTGGAAATTTGTCTTTTGAAGAGGTGGAGAAGTTCAAATATCTTGGAGCAACAGTAACAAATATAAATGATACTCGGGAGGAAATTAAACACAGAATAAATATGGGAAATGCCTGTTATTATTCGGTTGAGAAGCTTTTATCATCCAGTCTGCTATCAAAAAATCTGAAAGTTAGAATTTATAAAACAGTTATATTACCGGTTGTTCTTTATGGTTGTGAAACTTGGAATCTCACTTTGAGAGAGGAACATAGATTAAGGGTGTTTGAGAATAAGGTGCTTAGGAAAATATTTGGGGCTAAGAGGGATGAAGTTACAGGAGAATGGAGAAAGTTACACAACACAAAACTGCACGCATTGTATTCTTCACCTGACATAATTAGGAACATTAAATCCAGAAGTTTGAGATAGGCAGGGCATGTAGCACGTATGGGCGAATCCAGAAATGCATATAGAGTGTTAGTTGGGAGGAAGGAGGGAAAATACCTTCAGGGAGGCCGAGACGTAGATGGGAAGATAATATTAAAATGGATATGAGGGAGGTGGGATATGATGATAGAGAATAGATTAATCTTGCTCATGATAGGGACCAATGGCGGGCTTATGTGAGGGCGGCAATGAACCTCGGGTTCCTTAAAAGCCAGAAGTAAGAATTTATTTATTTATTTATTTATTTATTTATTTATTTATTTATTTATTTATTTATTTATTTATTTATTTATTTAACATGAATTGTTTATGCTTATAATTTGAAGTAATTTGCATGATATGTATTATTAATTATTAGATATTTGTCATCAACATTTATATTAATTCAATTCCATTCAATTTATTAAGCCATTAAACATACAGTACAATGATAGGCTTCGCCACAATACAGAAGAGAGGAAAAAAACATACATTTGAAAATACACATATTAATGGAAAACAGTGAAGTTTAATTAGAATGAAAACACAGAACATTTTTTTACTCTAAAATTAATGAAAACACTTCACTCTTAATTTAATATTTGTAACTAAATGTAAATAACTTTATTTATTAAAAAACAATTTCGTATAAATTTATATTAAGAAACTCATCTACAGAGTGGAAAGGATTAATTAAAAGCCAATTATAAAATCTAGCTTTGAAACTATTGGTTGGTAACTTATAATATTGACTGGGAAGCTTATTATATAATTTCATCCCCATGACAGAAACATTTGTACTAGTTTTATGTAATCTACAGAATGGAATATTAATTTGTTCACTATTTCTAATTTCATGATCATCTATATTGGCTATTAATGAGCATTTGTCTATATTTTGTCGAGTGTAAAGGACTAGGTCGTATGTATGTATGTATGTATATATTATATTTATGACAGTGTGATTGTTTGAAAAGAGGTCGACAATGTTCAAGATAGTTTGATTGACATAGAAATTCTAATGGCTTTCTTTTGCAAAATCAAGACACTCCCAATTTTGCTACCATTTCCCCAAAAAATTAAGGCATACCTAATTATCGACTGAAAGAACGAAAAGTAGGCACATCTTAAATTATTTTGAGAAACGCAAGTCACTATTAGTTATGGTGTACCACAACTTAAATTTGAATGATACGTATTATCAATTTTATATATTGTGAATTTTATTAGTAACAACAATGTAATCTATTCGCCACAACAATAATTCCTTTCTACAATTCGCCTTAAACGCTCTCGTCAACAATTGGATTTTCACTCAACACAGTATTCGTTATAGCACTCCACCGACGACAATGACAGTTTACTTGGACTATTACGCACAACAATGAACTGTTAATCTTAACTAATATTTACAAAGCACTATTTACAAATCAGAACTACCAGTTCTCAGTTCACAGTTCTTCTATCTCAGTCACTCGAGTTCACGGTATCTCGAACCACAGACCTTCAGAGACAGTTCACTGTACTCGAACTCGGGTCCCTCCAACTGCGGTCCACTGCACTCGAACTCAGGTCCCTCCAACTGCGGTCCACTGCACTCGAACTCAGGCCTTCGGATGCTGACGCAGATGCGGACGCACACTCGAGTCGAACTCCGGCTGGCTTGCTTGCTCTGGCTTTCTCACTGACTGAATAACTGAAAACTCTAACTGCAAAACTGCTGTCGTTCCTTCGCGACCGTAATTTATAACCACAGCGACGTAGCCTCGAAAATTCGACGGATTTCTGGAATAGTCGGGAAGGTCGTTCCACATTCACTGCGTTAAGTAGCAGCTGCGCGCGCAGCCTTCCCTCGCGTGTAGGCTCCTTTCCCCTTTCCCCGTGAAGCCCGCGCGATATGCTCTCTCGCGGGACGCTGGTCGTGAGTTCGAATCTCACGTCGCTGTCACAATATTATGTCAACTGATTGAATTGTTTATGCTTTTAAATTGAATTAACTTACTTGCTATATATTATATTTTATAGCTCAATTGATAAATAATCGTAAATTTAATAATCTTACTGGCTAAGTACTGTATATTTTTAGTAGAGCCATCGATGTAGCTCAGTCGGCAGACTCACTGGCCTGCTGATCCGGAACTGCGCTCGGGCTTGGGTTGGTTCCCCCGTTTCGTCTGATTGGTTTCTTTATACCGAGTTTTTTTTTCCCCAGCCGTGGGACTGAAGCCGGTTGGTCTATGACGAGTCCTCGGCCTCACTTCACTTCATCCCCGTTTAGTAGGATTACATGGTTGGATTTTTCCGAGGTTTTCCCCAACTATAAGACAAATGTCTTGTAATCTGTTAGCGAATCCTCGGCCTCACCTCATTCTCATTACATCTTGTCAAAAAATTGTAAAAATTTGTAAAAATTGTAATTGCAATCTTGTAAAATTTTTATTTGTTCCACATCTTAAAGTTTCAATGCTAATTTTCAGAGACATCTCCCTTAAAATACGACAATATTATACAAGTACAGGGACATCATTTTATTTTTACTTCAATTGTTATTGTACCCGAGTTTTTTTTAATGTAATTCACTCCCACCCCTTCTACTAACGAAGTTCAACCATCCTCCACACAGATCCAAGACCGCATATACAGTCATAGTAGCCTTACGGTCATAGTAAACAGTACGTTCCAAAAATATGCTCGCGTTTTCCAGTGACGAAATAGATTTCAATATTGAATCATTTTCGCACAGATACAGATAGCCTACGTCATATCCCGGTTTCCCCCACCAGCTTAGCTAGTGGCTGGGCTGTCTTAGCTCTTTTCTGAGAACATTAATTTCTGTTAGGAATTGGACGTCTACGTAATATTATACAACTGTTTAAAATAACCTAAGTAAAAGGGCCTCGTTAAGTAATTAACTGTCACGTGAGTTCCTCCCTTTCTACGACCCTACGACATAACTACTTGGAAAGACAGTAGATAGTATGTCTGAGTAATTTTATCTTTTCAGATCGGGCAGAAGTGAAGTTTCAATTTACAGTACGTAAGGTACTCTTTTATAGAGTAGGTACAGAATTATTTCAACATGAGTTACTAGTACGAAGGACGAAATTGGTAATTGGGATTAGATACAATAGTATATAATGCGATAATATACAAATTAGAACTGGAGCCTGTATCGAAATGAACGGCCACCATTTTCAAAAATATGTTTAAATATCCATATTATGATTATTTTTCAATTTCACTTCATTCTCTATATTGTACGCTAATGTGCTGTAGACAGTATAATGAATACGTCCACATGGACAGCTCAGTTCGTGAGTAAAAACACTCATTGTTAATACTGTACTGTATTTTGATTAAACAAAAACCCAATGAAAATTATCAAACTCAAAAGCTTGATATTTCCTAGTTTACGTAAATGGATGAACTACTTTTCTTCCCTCCTATACCTAGTAAAGTGATTTGTTTGTATATTACGCCAGTATCATCGAACTCCAGTCGTGGAAGGGAGTAGCAAACGGCGTTGATCCAGAGGTATAGTCAGGTTACTTACTTACTTACAAATGGCTTTTAAGGAACCCGAAGGTTCATTGCCGCCCTCACATAAGCCTGCCATCGGTCCCTATTCTGTGCAAGACCAATCCAGTCTCTATCATCATACCCCACCTGCCTCAAATCCATTTTAATATTATCCTCCCATCTACGTTATGAACAAAAAATCCTGTTCCTAATTGGTGATTATTGTTTCCTTCCCCATAATACAACAAGTAATCTCCTATTTGTGATATGCCATTCCATCTAACCTAACCTCTTGTACTCCCACAAAGTCTATTCTATATCTAGCTAGTTCTATTGCTACTAATGTTACCCCTCCTGTTCTATAAAGACTAGTTACGTTCCAAGTGCCAAATCTCAAAACCTTATTCCTTTGCTGTGGTCGTGCCAGAGAATCAGTCCTATTCCGAGGCTTATTGTAGGGATTCGTAACAAGCTGTTTTTTTTACGGTGATGGGTTGTTAGCCCTTCGCCCAACCCCCAAGCTGGAGGACCACCCCTTATCGGCTGTCCACGACTTCTTATTCAATATATCCGCAGCTACCCTCCATATCTGGAGGCCGTCTCCTCTATCCGCAACCTGAGGACACGCCATGCCGTGGCGATAGGGACCCACAATACATGGGGTATAGCCAGGTTAATATTAAAAATGTCAGTAAAAATAAAATGATGTTCCTGTACTTTAGACGTGAAAAAAAAAATTATTACAGAAGATGCCGGTAACACATTGGGACTTGAATATGACATTCGGGTATAAGATTCCACATCATAATCTACTACTAGTAAAGGAAAGAAACACTGTTGACATTTAGACGGAAAACCAGCGTTAGAACAATGGTATTATATTAGTTACAACTGTGTCAGTATAGGCTTTGTTTATTAAAAAGTTTCTATGAGCGGAAACAGGCTCTTAAATGCGCCAGGTTGTCAGAGGGAACTACTGGAAAGCTACGTACGCAAAGACTCTTCAACCGTAGCCGAAGAGATTCCTGACGACCTCACGTGACCTCTCCGATAATCTCCACGTCCCTCGTATGGGAATCGCAGGTGAAAACGGTGCCAAATAATCGAGGCAAGCAGAACACGGAGGTTTAGCATGTACCAGGATCCCACGACTTCTGACAGTGCGTGTTTTGTATGCAGTGTCTCCTTTTGGGCATATTATATCAATTAATATTACTGAACGGAGTGTTTCATTCAGCTATTTACCGTACAATTTACTTTCACTTCTAAGCCAACGTAAGATTACAACTCGAATTAAGCTGAAATATTTACTATGTAAGGGGAATAAACCCGTTCTCACGAAACAAGACACTTCAAAAAGCTTTTCCTGCCTTACTGACAAGATTGTTACTTCAGTACGTGAGTATGGCTGTACAATATGAGTGAGTCACCCGAGCCTTCTTTATAGAATGTTATGCAATACCTTGTATACATAGCCGATTCCGTACACACGGTACCTATAGTCAGATCTTAGTTTCAAAGGACATTAATGTGCCTGACACCCGATCAGATATGATCAGCGATCAAAGAGGGTTTGATTGGCCATCAGTTCTATTTTCGTTGCAGAAAGAACAATCAGTATTTGATTGGAAATTATCTTCCATCACATTTTATCAACAGATTTTTGCTGATTAGTGACTGATCACTGATCAAGTTTATGTTGTTTATAGTGCAGTTATAGTAATTTATATATGAAATAGTCAAAGTAGGTAGTTACATTGTTTTAAAATGACCTAATAGATTCTTATGCTGAAGAAATTTTCAAACAACATGAAAAGTATTTGGTAAATATTCCTAAGCGATGTCTGATATCGACGTCGTGATTCCCCAGACCACAACAGAACAATTATGTTTATTTATTCTGCATCACCCAAACACCACACATGTTCTTATTTTCTAATACAGACATAAAGCCCTCTACGATGTTTAATAAGAGAAGTCTATTACTATCAGAAAAATCTGTTCCCTCACGTTTTTAGTTCGGTTCATTTCAACTTCATTCTGTACTCTATACAGATTAAATTCGCCTGTATTACTTATACAGGGACATCATTTTATTTTTACTAACATTTCTGATATTAACCTGCCTATACCTTTGAATCAACGGTTGCTAACCCCTTCCATGACTGTAGTTCGATGGCGTAATATACAAACAAATCACTTTACTAGGTATAGGAGGGAAGAAAAGTAATTCATCCATTTACGTAAACTATGAAATATCAAGCTTTTGAGTTTGATAATTTTCATTGGGTTTTTGTTTAATCAAAATACAGTACTGTATTAACAATGAGTGTTTTTACTCACGAACTGAGCTGTCCATACGGACGTATTCATTATGCAGTGTATATTAGAGTGTCTATAGCACATTAGCGTACACTATAGAGAATGAAGTTAAATTGAAAAATAATCATAATATGGATATTTAAACACATTTTTCAAAATGGTGGCTGTTCATTTCGATTAATGTATCTAATTCCAATTACCAGTTTCGTCCTTCGTACTAGTAGGCCTAACTCATGTTGAAATAATTCTGTACCTACTCTATAAAAGAGTACCTTACGTACTGTAAATTCAATCTTCACTTCTGCTCGATCCGAAAAGATGAAATTACTCAGACATTCTATCTACTGTCCGTCCAAGTGATTATGTCGCAGGATCGTAGAAAGGAGGGAAATCACGTGACAGTTAATTACTTAACGAGGCCCTTTTATTTAAGTTATTTTAAACAGTTGTATGGGTATAATATTACGTATATGTCCAATTCCTAACAGAAATTAATGTTCTCAGAAAAGAGCTAAGACAGCCCAGCCACTAGCCTTTACCGAGAGGCGAATAGAAGCTGGTGGGGAAAACCGGAAAGCGACGTAGGCAAATGGACGACAGTACCTGTGCGAAAATGATGCAATATTGAAAGCTCTTTCGTCATTGGAAAACGCGAACATATTTTTGGAACGTACTGTGACGGTAAGGCTACTATGACTTGGATCTGTGTGGAAGACGGTTGAACTTCATTAGTAGAAGAGGTGGGAGTGAAGTACATTCAAAAACTCAGGTACAATAAAAATTGAAGTAAAAATAAAATGATGACCCTGTACAAAAAACAACAAAACGACAAATAATTCATTTGTTTTCTTAATCAGCGCCCACTAGATGTATTCGTTTCACCCTCTGAAACAGCATCCAATTGACCGTCGTTGCTAAATAGCATTGTTGCCTAATGCATTTCTTTCTTAATTAGTAAATCGAGACAAGTTGATTGGAGATTCACTTTCGTGCAACGCAATGAACAATCAAATAAATCAGACATCAACTGATCAGTGATCAGTGAATGATTTGATTTGCATTTCTGCAACCGGGCCTATGTATTGTTCATAATTCACCCCCTTCCCCCCCCCCCCAGTGCATGAATATTAAACGTTGGTACACAGCGTGTCTTTCATGTGAGACAACACAAAATCAACAAACTATGCAGAATTACAATTCACGACCGTAATGTTTATGCAGTGAAGTGGAAACAACAAATTTTATAAACCAAAACACCGCAAATAATTTTCGTGAGCACACCATAACTTACAGCCATACCGAATTAATACAAGGATGGACTCCTGAAGGCCGAATTACTGGGATTCTTTGCAAAGGGTCCGGGACAGGTTCTTCATAAAACGTGTGTAAGCCGCTGAATAAATATTCAGTCGAGGTCAACTCAGCTCGTTTAAGTTAGCGTTAAAATGCATCCTCCGACTGCAAGGAAGGGGAGATGAGTTACTCGTATGGAAAATTAATATCTTTCTACTTAATTCAAGGTAAAAGTATTGCGTGGTCTCAGCTGACACACATTATCACACCGCAGGAAACGAGCGTATGATTGTCTCCGTCAAACACATACGCAGAGAGAGAGAGAGAGAGAGAGAGTGTTGTTTTCAAGTCTGGCCGGCCACAACACGATATCACAGTCTACTATATACAGTCACGAAGCTTGAGTTTTGAGGGTGCTAGAAACAATAGACTGTGAAGGTACTATTTTGCACTGCCTGTAATGAGGCGATATTAGCGATCCTAGTGGTGAGCAACTATCTAATGTTTGCATATTTACTACCTATTGAGCTTCGCGACGGTATATACTAGACTGTGACGATATTAAGAACAGTGTGTCTTGCTGCCAACCCTATGTTGCCTTATTTAGCATCGGTGACCTCGGGATAACATTTAGCAGCGATCTCGGCTGGGGGGAACACGTTACAGACACAGCGGGAAAAGCATGGAGAGCGTTACACTTTGTGATGAGGGTACTAAGAAAAGGCTCTGATAAATCCAAAGAGATTGCATATAAATCACTAGTACGTCCAGTAATGGAATATGGTGCTGCATGTTAGGATCCTTACAGACTAGAACATATAAAGACACTGGAAAAGATTCAAAAACAGGCTCTCAAGTATATTGTCGGAAAAATTCACCATTAAAATGGGACACACACACGGACAGGAGAACGCGAATTCGATTATGCGCACTGTTCAAAACATACAGAGGTGAGCCTGCCTGGAGAGAAATAAAAAATAGGTTGCAACCGCCAAATTACTCTTCAAGGAACGACCACTCTTATAAATTGAGGGAAAGAAGACAGAGGACGGACACTGGAAAGTTTTCTTTTCTCAATCGTGCTATTAGGGAGGACTGGAATGCTTTACCTGCAGACTTACTAAAGGCTTTACCAATAACCAAAAATGTATTAAAAAATAGGCTTAAGGACTTTACTAATAGACGATAATTATACACAGTATTTAAAGGGTGTAATAGATATTTTGTTATTGAAGTGTTCTATCAGTGAAGAATTATGTTGTGTCAGTGAAGTGTGTTGAGTAAGTGAAACGTGTTCCTGTCAGTGAAGCTTTATAGTTTATAGTGGCAGTGCAAAGTATTTGAACAGTGAAATGTTTTTGAAATGTTAATGAAATCAGGATAGAATCAGTGAAATGTGTCGTAGTTCCAGTGCAGTGAGTGAGTTGACAGCGAAATGAGTGTAATGTTGAAAGGTACTTGTGCAGATATGAACATATCATACTCGTCGGTTTTAGTTCGAACATAGGTTTAAGGTACAAATTAGATTTACTTTAAATGTTATTTTAACTGATCGTGCTTCATTTAATTTAGGATGTTCCCTGTTATTATTATTATTATTATTATTATTATTATTATTATTATTATTATTAATTGTATTTTTTATTAATTGTGTTTATTATTGTCTTTATTGAGTGAAATTAGTTACCACTGCCACCGGGTATATATCCATTGCAGTGTGAATAAATACATACACATACATACAAAAAGCAACACATAACTGCAATTTTTCTTACTTTCAGGATTGTAAAGAGTCTTCTTCCAATAAGAGTGTCCTACTTTTAACCAGGGTTTAAGCTACAGTCGCATTTTGCTACTCGACTTCTAAAAATGTAACAAATTTTGAATATAAATGTGCAAAAATGCGACAACCACATTGAACTTCAGAAACAAAGATGGTAATGGAGAAAATGAAATCAGAGATGTGTTTGAACTAATCTGAATTTAAATGAAATGCTAATGGCATGGGCGATGTTCAAAATAAAAAGGTATTGAGCAATAGATGTTCAGGAATTGATTTCAAAGTGTTGGTGCAATTCATGTAAGATAAGTGAACAATTTCCTCTAATTGATTTATATAATTCCATCGCATACTATAAATTGTGAGCGAGGTTTTAGTTGCATGAATCTTACAAAAACTAGAATTAGAAACCGCCTTTCAGTAAAACGAGTTAGCACTCTGCTAACAATAAATCTTGAAGGGCTTACTAGTAAAGAATTTCAATGTTTAGAGTGACCATAAAATAACGTATTTTAATGTGATGTAAATTCAGCAGTAATTGATTCTAAACATACCTACGTCTAATTATATTGTATTGTATTTATTAACATTCCATGGTATTCATACATTGCTTATAGCTAGAGTATGGAACAAGTCAAAAAACTGAATACTATTATAAAGTCTTAATTTATAGTCACAGTCTAGATTAAATATATGTACAGACGAGATTTACAATATAGTCTACTAGTACAACACAAAGTTTTAGTATCAATTTCATGAAGCGTTATTGAGTGCCATGAATTCACCTACAGACTAGAAGGCGTGAGAAATTAGGTACTTCTTTAATTTTGCCCTAAATAATCTTATGTTTTGAGTTTCATTTTTTATATCGATATGGAGGCTATTAAACATTTTTACTGCCATATAACGCACTCCTTTTTGATAGCACGATAGACTTGCCGATGGAGTATGAAAGTCATTTTTTTGACGTGTATTTATGCTATGAACTGTTGAATTAGTTACAAAGTTTTCACAATTACATAAGAAGAAGATTATTAATGAAAAGATATACTGAAAAGCCATGGGCATTATTTGTAGTTTTTTGAAAATAGTCCTACAAGATTCCCTAGATTTGGCACCTACTAGGCCTATTATATTGCTCTTTATTATAATAAGAATATACTGTTACTATCTGTGGAATTTCCCCAGAATATTATTCCAAAACTCATTATCGAGTGGAAGTCTGCAAAGTATATTGTTTTTAAGTATTGATATTTACTATCTTTCGCATAGATCTAATAGCAAAACAAGCTGAATTTAGAATAACTCTTCTCGGGTTCTCAGCCAGGTAAGTTGGAGATTAGCTTCCAAGCTTTCGACGGCTAGCTCTGCCATCTTCTTCGTCCCTGAAGACGATGGCAGAGCTAGCCATCGAAAGCTTGGAAGCTAATCTCACTTCGTCCCTGAAGAAGATGACAGAGCTAGCCGTCGAAAGCTTGGAAGCTAATCTCACTTCGTCCCTGAAGAAGATGGCAGAGCTAGCCGTCGAAAGCTTGGAAGCTAATCTCACTTCGTCCCTGAAAAAGATGGCAGAGCTAGCCGTCGAAAGCTTGGAAGCTAATCTCACTTCGTCCCTGAAGAAGATGGTAGAGCTAGCCGTCGAAAGCTTGGAAGCTAATCTCCAACTCACCTGGCTGAGAACCCGAGAAGAGTTATTCTACATCAAACGCCGGGAAAGCCTCAAGTCATACAAGTTGAATTTAGTTTGGGGGTAATTTCTTTATTGGGAGGCCGGAGGGAAAAAGACCTTTGGGGAGGCCGAGACGTAGATGGGAAGATAATATTAAAATGGATTTGAGGGAGGTAGGATATGATGGTAGAGACTGGATTAATCTTGCTCAGGATAGGGACCAATGGCGGGATTATGTAGGGCGGCAATGAACCTACGGGTTCCTTAAAAGCCAGTAAGTAAGTAAGTAAGTAAGTAAGTAAGTAAGTAAGTAAGTAAGTAAGTAAGTAAGTAAGTAAGTAAGTAAGTAAGTAAGTAAGTAAGGAAGTAAGGTAATTTCTTTAATATGATTTTTCCAATTTAGCACATTATCGATTTTTAAGCCAAGAAATTTGGTTGTTGTTTCTAATAGAGATCTATTGTCAATTATTGCGCTGATTCATTTACTTAAGTATATTTAGAGTGTGATAAGATAGATTGAGAGTAATAAAACTCCAAGAAACGAATTACGTAACGTTTTGTTTTTGCATACTTTATTAATTTTATTTTTCTACACAACTATTTATAATATTGCACAAGCATTCCGCAATTTGCACAAACATAATTTTTCATTTGTGCATTTTTGCGACAATTATTTATTTTCTAGCTTAAACCCTGATTTTAACATATTATAACAGCTGCCGTGTTTATGAAGCTATAGCAGTCATATTTTTCTCGTGGTTATGGTTACAATATTGTTGACGACGAATAATCATGGAACGTTACATCATTCCACAATGCGTAGAAATAATTAAAATTTATTATTAAAATAAGTCATCCGTTCGCCAAGCATTCCGTGCATTACGTGAAGTGTGCGGTATGTGTAACATAGCGGTCTATGATAAGGGATTATTTTTGGCCTCAACTGGAAGGTATGAATCTCAGAAACGTCTCGTTTCAGCAGGATGGCGCCACGTGTCATACTGCTCACGAAACAGTCGACCTTTTGAGGGAGAAGTTCAGAGACTTCATAATTTCGCGTGGTGGTGATGTTAACTGGCACCCGAGATCATATGATTTAACGCCGCTGGATTACTTCTTGTGGGGTTATGTTAAGTAACGGGTTTATGCCAACAAGCCAGAAACATTTAGGCCCGATTGTATAAACCATTTAATCTTAGATCAGAGGTTAAATTGATCCTTGTTTCAGCTGAACTTGGAATTTTATGTTGTATAAAGTCTAATCTGAGATTAATTTGTCTCAAACTAAAGTCAACTTTGACTGAAGAAATTTCTCCGATTAAGTTAGATGATCCAAGTTCAGTTATTTCTTTTCTGTTTGAAATATACGAGTGACAGATTGTGCAAATAAAATATCCATTATTATTAATATTAATATATATGTTAGGTACATTTATATATATATATATATTTCTTTCAATTTCTTGCCTTAATACACATTCTTATATTTTATAAGGCTCTATCGTGTTCAGCAGTATCAAATAACATAACCTATAATTATATTATGTATATAACAACCATTAATTATTAATGGATATGAGGTACATTCATAAATGTTCAGTTAACTGTATTACTAAACGAAAATTGTCGTTTTATAAAGCTTTATTATGTTTAGCAGTATCAAACACCATAACATGATAACAATTTGGAGAACAGTCAACCTTCTTCTTATTGTCCGCCATTATTTACATTGCACAAAAAACCAGTGTCTCCAACAGAGTGTAATACGGAAAGTCGCCAAAAAGTAGTTGTAAAGTCGCTAGATTTCTCATTATCAACAAAGAAAGATTAAATTTTGTCACTATGGGGTGCTAAAAAGGTCACTAAATCCCTATTTAAGCAATATAAAGTTAAAAGAAATTGTTGTTGAAAAAGAGTTAAAGTCGCTAGATTGGCAACACTGAACAAACCTGTATAACATGGTTCGCGCATCACGTATTTCACCTGTTTATGCGATGTTGCCAAATCTTTTTCACGTGAACTTAGATTGCATTTGAACCAAGGTAATTTGATCGCAGAAAAGTTTTATACAATAGAAGAAGTGTCTGAACTCGGTTCACTTTTCGATCTTCGATCAAAGTTGATCTTTAGTCAGGGAGTTTTATACAATTGGGCCTTAATAACCTAAGGAACAATATCACGTGCGTCATTCGTGAAATTGAACCTGGTTTATGCTTGTCTGTTACTAAAATTGAAAGCCGTGGCGGCCATTTAACTTACGTTTCTTCCATACGTAATGGCATTAAGTGTGCTTAAAAATAATAGTAATTAAATAAATAAACCTCTTTTCAGCGTATTCCGAATCTCACCGGTCCGGTGGCATCAATGACGTCACGTTGCAGCGAAATAAGGAACAAAACTGCTGGAAGGATCGATGGCTGTCATGGCGACTGTACAAGTTGTTGTCTGTGTTACGCTAGCAAAATTTTGCGAAATTTTCGTACTCCCATCTCGTTCAAAGAAAAGATAGCATAAACAATTTATTTCTTGAACCGGTAGTAATAACTGGTCCGTTGACATGTTCGCTCATAAGCCATTAACATATTGTTTTTACGTTGTGCTCATTACAAACGATACAGCAGAACACACCGCCATGACACAACAGTGGACGATGTCATTCGTCCGCTAATTCCCGCCCTATACAAGAACCAATCAGATTCACTGATGGCGGCTGATGGAGACTGCCACCACCTCTGCAAGTTGATGGCACCGGTGCGACACCGTGGAGCATCAATGACGTCATCGGTGGAATTCGGAACACCGTGATGCCATCGGATTGCTCACGGGTGAGATTCGGAATACGTTCTTTGTTTATACATTTTATTTCATTTTAAAAGTGTGACACTCTGATTGGAAAATGTGAATTGTTTCAATTCTAAATAACATTACATAAGCTAAAAAGAGATAATGAAGTTTCAGGACCCTGAAAAGCGGATATATCTAGAAATTTTCAAGAACCATAATGGTAAAAGTTACACCATTACACACAAATCTAGCCAAACCCTTCTTTAGTAATTTTAATATTGTTACACACTATGAAAAATGGCCTTGTGTCACACCTTTTGACATGAAAACAAAGATATGATGCTGCAGAATGTAGTCAGATAAAGCAAACAAATTTGTGTTCGATTATTACACGCACATTTGAATATATTTACATTCGCATGTTTATTAATAAGACATGGGCCTGTGAAATGAGTCATACCCAATAAAAGTGAGAGTGACGGAAGAGATTGTTGTAGCTCGCTTATTACCGCGGGAGTTGCCGGGCAACGAGATGTAAATAATTCCAACCGCTTCTCATTGAAGCGTGTATCATTGCTGTTACCATCCTAAGCCCTGAATAAATCCATACTAGACGGTATTTGTTAGTTCTCGGCATATCATGGAAAATGTTACCGTAAAGTGACATTCAATAGTAATATGCGTTACAAGAGCGGTATGTTGAAGTTTTCATGTTCGAGGAAAAGTTTGAAAAAGCGAAACGTAGTTGAGCTTTTTTAATTTCCGAGAATTGAAAGAAAACATACCGCTCGTGTATCGTACATTATTTTGTGCGAAGATCGTTTATTACATACCTGAAAGGGGAATTTCTAATTAGTTGCAATGAAATCTCCATCTTGATTTCTGTTCAATGACGGCAAATTTGCAAAACAAAAATATCTATCTTCAACATTGCTGCTTTAAAATGTTTCCTGTGTTTACTATACTGCAGCAGGCCGTGATATACGTCTGTCTTTTTTCCCCCCCAGTCTATGGTATCTTGTTGATTTTTTCACGGCTTCCTTAATGTTACTTGCATCACGAATGCAGTAACTTTAGTGGAGTTGTAGACTTTACTTAATTTTTGCAAATATTTAAAAACAATAATTAAGAGTGCAATTTAGATGAAATTGCAGTGGTAAGTTTCCAATTTATAATTATTACTATATTAAACGTCTCTAAAAATAATATGTTAAAAGCCTAAAGCAGTAAAATCAATATGTCACTTAAGCGGTAAGAAGAGGGAAATTGTTATGTGTGTTCGGTTGGGAATTCTGAATGTGGAATTTTCTCCTTTTCTTCCAGTTTTTTTCTCCTCTGCCAGTTCCATCTTTTCTTACGAGTTTATTCTCATTTTCTGTTTTCTGATTCGTTCCTTCTTTTCTATTTTTTCTCATATTCTCTTTTCTTTCAACCTTGTCATCCGAACCCTCCTTCGCATTCTCTTCTCTTTTATTTTTTTCATCCTTTTTTGCGTGGCTATTTTCAAGTCTCTTTGCCGCCATTTTGTAAACGTTACTTCTAACTTTTTCGATCGTATTACAAATATGAACTATATGGATCCATCGTTAAGATTCAGTAGAGAAAGAACAATCAAACGAATGCAAACACACTGGTTCCCCTCACTGAAAGAAATGTAGCGTTTAACTGCCGGTAAGAAAGGTCTTCGCGTCAGATTTTTGGAACAAAGCCAGAATAATCATGACAGACTTCTTAAAACAGTATAAAACTGTGACGGGAGTGCATTAACCCTAAAATTCACAAAGTATCCTATAGGATACAACAGATTAATTTTAATAGATTAGAAAAAAAAATGATATGAAAATTAAATTTAACCAAAATTTCACAATACTACAATATTGTACAACATATAAAATATGGACATTGCGATAGTGTGTTTTCTTTACAGTCCGACACGTTTTAATAAACTAGTGTGAGAAATGAAGTTTTGTCAATTTAAGGGTTAATCAAGCGAATAGGAATGATAAAGAATGGACACTTCGCGTCGGTACCTTTGATGTAGCCGGACTGATTTCAATGACCTTCAAGCCAGCTAAAGCGTGAGATTCTGCTTTCTCCCTAGAGTTGGCGCTGACATCACACCAGCTAGCAGTCGACACAGCAGAAATATAACACATATAATAAATATATCTAGGCACATTATGTACTAAAATAAAATAAATTGGATCCATAAAATAATAAATCCGTCATTAACTGTAATGTCTAGACTCTAGAGTTCCTTTATAATGAGAGTTGAGACGTTGACCCCAACAACAATTAAAATATGTAATGATTTGATAGCGCTGAAAATGGAAAAACAAAACTCTTACGAGAAGTAAAACCATATACCTATATTATATTATATACAAATATTAAACTAATTCGATACTTAATTTTATAATGTATGATATTATTTTATAATATAATTTATGATATCTGAAATATAAAATATTATTATTACAACTAGTTTGTCACTGAGAAATAAGGAAAAGCTTTTAACTTGAATTTATTTGAAGCAAAGCGTTACTGGATTATGCAATAAGGTAGGCGATGTTTGAATCCCGTGTCTCAACTCTATTCTCAATTATTATCTTAGCGTATGCTCGATTACACTAACCTCTAGCGCTTGAAAGTGGAACTAAACGTTGGCGCACAGAGAAACAAAACACAGGAAAATTCGCTCAGTGTCCATTCTTTATAATCCCTATTCGCTGGTTAATCTAGCCTCTTCTTTTTGTGGTCCTTTTGGACGAGAGAGAGAGCGAGAGAGAGAGAAATATATGAAAATTATATTGCAACATGAAGTGAAAGACTGAAAGACAAGGGACTTAAGCTGAAACCCCTTATCAATGGATGTGATGTCTGGAATTGTATTTTGGATATTATAACGCTCAAAGATAACGTGGGAAAATAAAAACGTTAGAATGCGTCTCTGTTTTATCAAGTGATAAAAGTAATATTTAAAGCTAGTTATTACAAAGAGAAAATCTTACATATGACGAAAAGATATACTAATTACAGCCTTAAACATGTCAAGGTACATATTTATTGCACCTAAAAATATTCCGATATAAATGGAATATTTTTAGGTGTAATAAATATGTACCTTGACATGTTTAAGGCTGTAATCAGTATCTTTTCGTCTTATGTAAGATTTTATTTTTGTAGAGTAATAATTAGATTTAAATATTAGGCTACTTTTACTGTATATTTGTATATCACTACAATAAGCCTACAATATTTTCAATTTCTTCATATCGCGCTATAAGGAAAAAGTAGAGAAGTTAAAAAAAATCAATATTAGTCTAGATGTCTTATAAGATGTCATTAAATACGTTATGAGTTATGACCAACGAGTTAGAAAGAGAAGGCTATAGAGTGGCCATGTTGTCCTGTACAGCGCTCTTTGCGGTGCCACCGCGAAACACGACAGATCTGAGCTAAGAGCCCACCTTTGTAAAAATTCATCTGCTTACAATGTTGTATAACGGAGGTAAGAAGTACAAAAAAACGAAGAAAAAACATGCCTGTTGTGTGTGCTGCATATAACTGCAATGTCAAAAGGAAAAAGACAACTGATATATCATATTTCATGTAAATTTTATGAAGTTAAGTCCATAGTTTTGTTAATTATCAGCATTTTTTTCATGCATAAATGTGTAACAACGCCCGGCATACACAAAATAAATGGTTCACTGGTAATGTACTTAAACTAAATACGGATAAAACCAATACAATTCCGTTTCAGACCCAGTGAAAAACAAATAGCAATACAATATTAAAACTGTTTTTCGACACCGGCATCCTTTATTTCTGCTCCTTCTGTCCTTACTGCTTATACAAGAAGACGATGAGCTGTAGCTTATAAGAAGTAGGCCTATTTCGAAGACAAACGATTAATCAAATAAATGGTTCACTAGTAATAAAGTTAAACTAAATACGGATAAAACCGCTACAATTCCGTTTCAAATCTAGTAATAGCAATCAAATATTAAAATTGTATTTCGACACTCGCATCAAAAATAACGCAAAACTCTGGGGTAGGTCGTATTGTTGTTAATATTTTGACTGGAAGGACATGAAAGAACATAATTGAACACCCACGTGTAATAATGGGGTAAGTATGAATATATTTCGTAACTACTTACCCCATTATTGTACGTGGGTGCTCAATTATACACTAATAATTATCTGTGGTGCCACAGCCCTTGAAAGGCTCAGACAGACCAGCCGGCTGTTGGCCTCACGTTCACATTTCGATATTAATTATACTTTACTGTAACAAAAAAACTGAAAGCGTGTTTTATCATGTTTCACCCACGTTACAAGCTTGGAGGTAAAGATTGTTTACTACAGATAGGGCCTACTTTCATTCTATATCTTATGGTATAGTAAATAGTTTTGCAACGTGTAGAGACTGGGAAAACAATTTAATAAAATCATCCGAATCATACTCGTTCATTTTATAGGCAATCTTGCAGGTCGCATTTAAAATAACCTAGGAATATTAACATTTTCTTCAGTATATTGCTAGGACTTCTTGTCATACTACATGACAATTTTGCTTAGGTTATTCTTTTAAGCATTCCTTCTAGGAATAGCTCAAGTGTTTTAAATTTAGCGTACATAAGTTTAGATTAAGTTTCTAGCACGTATTTGACGAAATAGTAGGTTTTTCCACTTCAGTTTAACTGGTTTATGCAAACGAAATTAAGAAAGCTGACGATTCTAATGTCAGTTATCACCACGCCCACTTTGTTTTGGGCGCATAAGTTCATTACCAACGGTCGTTCAATTTTCTTCAAACATGGCGGCGCAATGACCACTCTATATCTTTCTCTTTCTAACTCGTTGGTTATGACACATTTATATATGCGGCAAGATTTTTCTGCTTTATATGTCCGCTACGATGTGTTACATGAAACGAATGCTAGCGCCATGTCAACCTCACAATACGGGAGTCCCACAGTGTGTCCGCACAGTATTAGGTAAAGAATGTGACTGTAAAGTGTTAAGATCATCAAAGTAGAGTGTGACATAATGTTTATTTCTAATGTAAGTATACGCTTGTGTTCCTTAACCTTCAGATCTTAGTTCTAATACCCAGCCAGCCTAGTTGTTAAATACAGTCATCCCTGTCAACATAACCGTGTAAATATAACCATCTTATGAAGCAATGTTATTATTTGCAATGAAGGTCAGTCAGTTCTGACACACCCGGTACTCTGCAACCTAGACAAGAGGTTCCGTCTCTTGGAATCGATGCCTGGTGAATACCAACACATCAGCACTGCCTTACTGGGAAGACAGTTGGGAACAATACACAGAGAGTCACATTGGCGATGTACGAGAAAAGAGTGCATCGGCTAATGTGAAGGCTTCTGAGACCTTACTATTGAATTTTTATTCGTATTGTATTTATCGTCCATTTTTAAAACTGCAGACGTAGTTCAAGGATTATGATATAATGAGGATTGGTGAAATTAAACTAACAAGAAAAGTTTAAGAAATAGTAGAAAACCTGCCACCAAAACTATTTTTTAACGTATAACGTTAAGATTTGACTAATTACTTACAAATCATATACTTTGTCTTTTCTGGATTTACTTCCAAACCTATCTCTTTACTTGCTTCAAGTAAAATTCCCGTGTTTTCCCTCATCGTTTGTGGATTTTCTCCTAACATATTCACGTCATCCGCATAGACAAGCAGCTGATTTAACCCGTTGAATTCCAAATCCTCTCTGTTATCCTGGACTTTCCTAATGGCATACTATAGAGCAAAGTTAAAAAGTAAAGGTGATAGTGCATCTCCTTGCTTTAGCCCACAGTGAATTGGAAACGAATCTGACAGAAACTGACCTATACGTACTCTTCTGTACGTCTCACTGGGATACATTTTAATTAATCGAACTAGAATAGCTTACGTATTTAAATTCAATCTTCACTTCTACCCGATTCGCACAGGTAAATTTACTCAGATTGCTATCTACTGTCCGTCCAAATAGTTATGTCGCAGGGTCGTAGAAAGAGGGGAAATCACGTGACAGTTACTTAACAAGGCCCTTTTATTTAAATTATTTTAAACATTCATATAATATTACGTAGACGTCCAAATTCCTGACAGCAAATGTGTTCAGAAAAGAGCTGACAGCCCAGCCACTAGTCTTTACAGAGGGGCGAGCAGAAACTGTGGGGGGAAAACAGGGAAGCGACGTAACCAAATGGACACAGTATCTGTGCGAAAATAGGATTTAATAATGAATGCACTTTATTCACTGGAAAATACGACCATATTTCTGGAACGTACTATGCTCACTCAGTATTGCATACTGTGACCGTAAAACGACTTCGATTCCATATGCGGCCTTGGTCCTGTGTGAAGAACGGGTGGAAGCTTACTAATAAAATGATAGCCCTGTATAATGGAGCATTGGTTAAATTTAACTAACAAGAAAAGTTAAAAAAAATAATATAAAACCTGCTATCTGTCCCTATCCTGAACAAGATTAATAATACAGGGACAACATTTTATTTTTACTTCAATTTTTATTGTACCCGAGTTTTTTAATGTACTTCACTCTCACCCCCTCTACTAGTAAACTTCCAACCGTCCATCACACAGAACCGTCCACCTCAGTACGTTCCAGAAATATGTTTGCGTTTTCCAGTGACGAAAGAGTTTTCAATATTGAATCACATATTCGCACAGGTACTGTCGTCCGTTTGCCTAGGTCGCATCCCGGGGGAAACCTGCTTCTGTTCACCCCTCTGCAAAGTCCAGTAGCTGGGCTGTCTTAGCTCTTTTCTGAAAACATTAATTTCTGTTAGGAATTGGACATCTACGTAATATTATAAAATTGTTTAAAATAACTTAAATAAAAGGGCCTCGTTAAGTCATTAACTGTCACGTGATTCCCCTCCCCCTTTCTACGACCCTCCGACAAAACCACTTGAATGGACAGAAGATAGCATTTCTGAGTAATTTTATTTTTTCGGATCGGGCAGAAGTGAAGATTGAATTTACAGTACGCAAGGTACTCTTTTATAGAGTAGGTATAGAATTATTTCAACATGAGTTACTCGTACGAAGGACGAAAATGGTAATTGGCATTAGGTACCTTAGTCTATAGTGTGATAATATGCACAAAAGAATTGAAGCCTGTTTCGAAATGAACGGCCACCATTTTCAAAAATATGTTTAAATATCCATATTATGATTATTTTTCAATTTAACTTCATTCTCTATATTGTACGCTAATGTGCTGTAGACAGTATAATATACACTGCATAATGAATACGTTCGCATGGATAACTCAGTTCGTGAGTAAAAACACTTATTCTTAACACTGTACTGTATTTTGATTAAACAAAAACCTAATGAAAATGATCAAACTCAAAATCGTGATATTTCCTAGTTTACATAGAGGATGAACTACTTTTCTTCCATCCTATACTTAGTAAAGTGATTTCTATTTTACGCCAGTATGATCGAACTTCAGTCTTGGAAGGGGGAGCAAGCGGTCTTTCCGGTTCTAGATCTTTAATCCGAAGATATAGCCAGGTTAATGTTAAAAATGTTAGTAAAAATAAAAAGATGTCTCTGTATAATCCAGTCCCTACCATCATATCTCACCTCCATCAAATTCTCCCATCTACGTCTCGGCCTCCCCAAAGGTCTTTTTCTCTCCGGCCTCCCAACTAACACTCTGTATGCATTTCTGGATTCGCCCATACGTGCTACATGCCCCGCTCATCTCAAACGTCTGGATTTAATGTTCCTAATTATGTCAGGTGAAGAATACAATGCGTGCAGTTCTGCGTTGTGTAACTTTCTCCATTCTCCTGTAACTTCATCCCTCTTAGCCCCAAATATTTTCATAAGCATCTTATTCTCAAGCACCCTTAACCTCTGTTCCTCTCTCAACGTGTGAGTTCAAGTTTCATAACTATACAGAAAAACCGGAACACACACAAATTCCACAATTTGGGACATCTGGCCGAAATGTACGGCTGACCACTAGGATCCAGAATACAAAGCAGAGGTTAAATTAAAAATACAATATGATTGCGGAGAGAATACGGAACAATGATAAATTTAAAAATAAAGTACAATTTGATTTCGGAGAAACATGAGATTCAAATACATTGAAGAGTAATGAAATGAAGTAAAAAAAATTACATATAGTATTATACAAGTGATTATGTAAAATGGATAATGAATCTCTCAATATCATTAGACAAATTTTGTTAATGTCCTTATTAGAAAACTTAAGAGAAAGGAGAATGGTTTTGGTTAACTTAAATGAAGTTCCCCTAGCGCCAAAAAGAAGTCCTTTCACTTCCCATGTATTAATATTCATTTTGTATCTCTCACTGAAGTGAGGAATACATGGGTTGTAACTGTTTTTATAAATTCTAACGTTGAACTTTTTTGAGAGGAGGCTGGATGACAAAAACTTGAACTGAATAATAACAGGCGTTTCCCATATTTGAATCACTATTTGTTAAAAGGACGGAAGTCCAAAAATACAAATTTTACAGGAGAGACAAAAAACTCAAGGACATTCGCACCTTAACATAAATTATAAAATGTTATGTTGCATTTTAACCATTTTTATTGGGTTTTTTAAAGTTCTTTTAACATAAATTGATGTGTCTATGGTAAGAGAACACATTTCAATAAAAAAATGAATTTTGAACAAAATGTGACTTCCGCCCTTTCAACAAATAGTGATTAATTTATTCTGCGTTTAATTTCCTCCTGAGTGTCATTTATATTTGTTACTGTTGCTCCAAGATATTTGTGTTTTTCCACCTCATCATAGGATAAATTTCAAAACTTTCAATTAAATAAATATTCAATAAAAACACTACTGGTGTTATGAGTTGTAACAATAATATTTTACAACGTGTTGTAAATCCAATAAAGCCCACTTACAAGTCCTGTCAACAACTTCTATAAGTAGATAAAAAAAACACGATTCTGCAAAAATATGTAAGACGCTGTTTTTTTTTTTCAGCTTCCTTTCACAGTATTAACCCATTCGTTTACTATTACTTTTGTGAAGGTGGTTTCATAGGGTACACAAGCTTCCTAACCACCGTTTTTAACAGCCGGGTCTATTTAAACGCCGGCTAATGACAATGTTTAACATTCATAAGGCAGGACACATTCTTGTGAGCTCTGTGATATATGGGCTGAAAACCAGGACGGAGAATGTTGTCGGATCTAGAAAATTAAGCGAATCAGGCCGTAAAGTGGTACCAAACAGCAACCGAAAGCGAATCAGGCGGTCATGCGTTTTATCCAGTCAGCCTCCGGAAATGGTTCGTGCAATGTAGTGAGGCGGTGGTGGACAGCTCATCTCTCAACCACGAGTCTCTGCACTATGAGGTAAATAAGTGTGCCAGTTGAAAAATCCTTGGACCGGCCGTATTGCTAGAATGGAAAATTAAGAACTGAACTTATTTCTTTCTTTATTTATTTACTTAATTATTTAAATATTTATTTACTTCTTTCTTTATTTATTTCTTTATTAATTTATTCATTTCTTTATTTATTTCATTATTTTCTTATTTATTTATTTACTTATTTATTCACTTATTTACTTATTTATTTACTTACTAATTTTCTTATTTATTTATTTACTTATTTAAATATTTATTTATTTTCTTATTTATTTGCTTATTTATTTATTTACTTATTTCTTTACTTATTTCTTTATTTATTTCTTTATTTCCTTATTCATTTATTTACTTATTTATTTAATTATTTATTTATTTACTTATTTATTTATTTACTTATTTAAATACTTATTCATTTACTTATTTATTTATTTACTTCTTTCTTTATCAATTAATTAATATATATAATTACTTATTTAAATACTTATTTATTTACTTATTTGTTTACTTATTTCTTTATTTCTTTCTTTATTTATTTCATTATTCACTTATTTATTTATTTACCTACTATTCACTTATTTACTTATTTATTCACTTATTTGTTATTTATTCAATTATTTACTTATTTATTAACTCATTTATTAATTTTATTATTTATTTATTTATATACTTATTTATTTATTTACTTCTTTAAATACTTATTTATTTACTTATTTATTTATTTACTTATTTATTTATTTCCTTATTTATTTATTTCCTTATTTATTTATTTATTTATTTATTTATTTATTTATTTATTTATTTATTTATTTATTTCATTTAAATTACAATTACATACAGATTGTAAAAAAAGCATTCCCTATTTTGAGAGATGGTACTATTAATCAAAACAAGAAAAAAGTTTTAATAAACGTTGGTCCTAAATTTAATATCGTCCGAGATATGAATACTTTTGTTCTTTTGCATAATAGGAGATGCTCAATATGATTATTTAAATACTTATTTAAACATTTATTTAAATACTTGCTTATTTACTTATTTATTTATTTGTTTACTTATTTCTTTATTTATTTCTTTATTTACTAATTTCTTTATTTACTTATTTCTTTATTTATTTCCTTATTTATTTATTTGCTTGTTTATTTCTTTATTTATTTATTTGCTTGTTTATTTCTTTATTTATTTATTCACTTATTTACTTATTTATTTATTTATTCACTTATTTACCTATTTACTTATTTATTCACTTATTTACTCATGTATTTACTTATTTATTTATTTATTTTACTTATTTATTTATTTTACTTATTTATTTATTTTACTTATTTATTTACTTGTTTATTTACTTATTTATTTATTTACTTATTTATTTATTTATTTATTTATTTAATTTAAATTTCAATTACATACAGATTGTAAAAAAAGCATTCCCTATTTTGAGAGATGGTAGTATTAATCAAAACAAGAAAAACGTTTTAACAAACGTTGGTCCTAAATTTAATATCGTCCGAGATATGAATACTTTTGTTCTTTTACATAATAGGAGATGCTAAATATGATTTCCATTAGAAGAAAAAATCAGGCTACATTTTCAGAGGCGATAGTATTATTTTATCAAAAACAATCTAATACAGTAAACATGAGCCCAAAATTAATATCTTCCGAGATATGAGACTTATTCATCAACATCACTCATTGCTTAATGTCATTTCCACATGAAAACATTCAATATTCACTTTTAAAAAGTCTAAAATTAAATTTTATGCGAAACAAGAGCTTTAAAATTGGTATTGTAGGAACAGTTTATATTTTAATGTGAAATCTTTGCTTGTTTCTTATTGGATATACACGCACCATTATCATTTTTCTTTTTCTTATTAGCTTTCATTGCTTCTTTACTTGTTTGTAACTTTTCTTATTCTGTTAACTGCCATTGTTTGTTTGTTTACTTATTTGTCATTTTTCTTACTTTGTTATCTTTCATTGTCTATTTGTTCCTTTTCTGTTTTGTATTCTCTGTCTAATGGCAGCCTCAAATTTAAGGAAGCTCTGGTAAATAAATAAATAATCGGAAATGCAGTAAACAAAAGGATAACAAGGTGTGAGTTCCTAAGACTTAGAGCAGAACGATGCGTTACTCATGTTTATGAAACATTTTTTCCTTCTTTTGATTAATGTACCTACTCTCAAAATATTGAATGGGTTTTTTTAACACCTTGCATACATATTATTATACAGAGCGAAACGTAATTAATGTCAATTTCAGGGAGTTATTCTTTGAGATAGTTCAAACAAAAAGTTTAACACAAATTTGCTTCCATTTCGAGATAAAAATTATTTTATATGAAAAATTTCATAGCATGTATTGGTATAGCCATTGATTTAATTCACAATATCCTCAGTAGCCTAAATTTAAGAGAGCAGTATATTATGATAATGGTTGATTGAAAGAAGTTTAGTTTTGTTCTTCAAATGTGCAGAAATTTTATTCGTACAAATGTAAAATTCCTTTGAAGAACAAAAGTTTACATATTATTATTATTATTATTATTATTATTATTATTATTATTATTATTATTATTATTATTATTATTATTATTATTATTTGAAGGTCTATGCGGATGACGTGAATATGTTAGGAGAAAATCCACAAACTATTAGGGAAAACACGGGAATTTTACTTGGAGCAAGTAAAGAGATAGGTTTGGAAATAAATTCCGAAAAGACAAAATATATGATTATGTCTCGTGACCAGTATATTGTACGAAATAAAAATTTAAAAATTGGAAATTTATCTTTTGAAGAGGTGGAAAAATTTAAATACTTGGGAGTAACAGTAACAAATATAAATGATACTCGGGAGGAAATTAAACACAGAATAAATATGGGAAATGCCTGTTATTATTCGGTTGAGAAGCTTTTATCATCCAGTCTGCTGTCAAAAAACATGAAAGTAAGAATTTATAAAACAGTTATATCACCGGTTGTTCTTTACGGTTGTGAAACTTGGACTCTCACTTTGAGAGAGGAACATAGGCTAAGGGTGTTTGAGAATAAAGTGCTTAGGAAAATATTTGGGGCTAAGAGGGATGAAGTTACAGGAGAATGGAGAAAGTTACACAACACAGAACTGCACGCATTGTATTCTTCACCTGACATAATTAGGAATATTAAATCCAGACGTTTGAGATGGGCAGGGCATGTAGCACGTATGAGCGAATCCAGAAATGCATATAGAGTGTTAGTTGGGAGGCCGGAGGGAAAAATACCTTTAGGGAGGCCGAAACGTAGATGGGAAGATATTATTAAAATGGATTTGAGGGAGGTGGGATATGATGATAGAGAATGGATTAATCTTGCTCAGGATAGGGGCCAATGGCGGGCTTCTGTGAGGGCGGCAATGAACCTCCGGGTTCCTTAAAAGCTGGTAAGTAAGTATTATTATTGTTATTATTATTATCATCAGCATTATCATCATTATCATCATCATCATGATGTAGTACTATCCCCTTCAATCCGATGCGTTTCGGGAAGAAACCTTTAGCTTACTTACTGCGCTACAGTTCGACCAATTTTGCGACTTGTTAATTCACAAAAACAAATTCCACAGATTCACGTTCATTGTAATACAAATTCTCAGTTCCTTCTTTTGTAGTAGTTGTCACAACGGTAAACAGACATTTGTATTCCACTCCAGTGACAATAATAGCTTCCCGAAGTATTCGGTGACCTTTAAATCGAGGTTGAAAAGTAATATTATCACTGCACATCATAAAACCGTTCTGCGAAGGAATGCGTCAGAATTCCGAAGTCTGAGGCTTCACAAGGTCGATGTATGTCATGAGAATGACGGAAATGAATGAAAAGCTCGAAATAAATTACAAACCACAATACGAAGGCTACCAATATTTACATACAAGGCTAGGTACTCTTAGCTGCAGAAACAGTAACGACCTGAATTAAAAACATAAAGCTTTATTTAATAAGTAGCGTAATTATGAAGATGAAGATGAACATGATGATGAAGATGACTATGATAATGATGACGGTCATTAAGTACACCTATGAAATGAATGAGAGACGATACAGAGAAGATAATAAATACAAAAATGAGAAAAACTGTATAGAAAGTAGTGATGAGGATGATAAAGATTAAAATATAACGTTAAGATGCAGTGGGTGATGCAGAGAAAAATGGTGGATAATATGCAGAAGACTGCGAAGTATATGTAAAAGAGGTGAAGTACAAGCAGGAGATGAAGAAAATACGTAGAATAAAATAGCGAAGAATATGCAGAATATGGGGAAGGAGATGGCGGAGATAATTCAGAATAAGGCGGCGGAGAATATGCAAAACAAGTTAGGCCTAGTGAATAATATGCAGAAGTATATAGTGGAAGAAGCACAGAAGACGATGTCGAAAAATATGCAGAAGATGATGTCTAAGAATGTGTAGACAATGATGTAGAAGAATATGCAGAAGATGATGTCGAAGAATATGCAAATGGTGATGTCAAAGAATATGCAGAAAATGATGTCGAAGAATATGCAGAAGATGATGTCGAAGAATATGCAGAAGATGATGTCGAAGAATTTGCAGAAGATGATGTCTAAGAATATGCAGAAGATGATGTCGAAGAATATGCAGAAGATGATGTCTAAGAATATATGCAGAAGATGATGTCGAAGAATATGCAGACGATGATGTCGAAGAATATGCAGACGATGATGTCGAAGAATATGCAGACGATGATGTCGAAGAATATGCAGACGATGATGTCGAAGAATATGCAGACGATTATGTCGAAGAATTTGCAGAAGATGATGTCTAAGAATATGCAGACGATGATGTCGAAGAATATGCAGACGATGATGTCGAAGAATATGCAGAAGATGATGTCGAAGAATATGCAGACGATGATGTCGAAGAATATGCAGAAGATGATGTCTAAGAATATGCAGACGATGATGTCGAATAATACGCAGAAGATGATGTCGAAGAATATGCAGACGATAATGTCGAAGAATATGCAGACGATAATGTCGAAGAATATGCAGACGATGATGTCGAAGAATTTGCAGAAGATGATGTCTAAGAATATGCAGAAGATGATGTCGAAGAATATGCAGAAGATGATGTCGAAGAATATGCAGAAGATGATGTCGAAGAATGTGGCAGAAGATGATGTCGAGAGTATGCAGAAGATGTCGAATAATATGCAGAAGATGATGTCGAAGAATATGCAGAAGATGATGTCCAAAAATATGCAGATGATATCGAAGAATATGCAGACGATGATGTCGAAGAATATACAGACGATGTCGAAGAATATGCAGAAGATGATGTCTAAGAATATGCAGAAGATGATGTCTAAGAATATGCAGAAGATGATGTCTAAGAATATGCAGAAGATGATGTCTAAGAATATGCAGAAGATGATGTCTAAGAATATGCAGAAGATAAAGTAAAAAAATAAGCAGACGATGATGTCGAAGAATATATAAACGATGATGTCGAAGAATGTGCAGAAGATGATATCGAAGAATATGCAAAAGATTATGATGATGAATATGCAGAAGATGACGGATAATATGCAGAAGAAGATGTCGGAGAATATGCAGAAGAAGATGTCGGAGAATATGCAGAAGAATATGTCGGAGAATATGCAGAAGAAGATGTCGGATAATATGCAGAAGGAGATTTAGGTGAATATGTAGAAGATGACGGAGAATATGAAATAGAAGATATCGGAGACTATGCAGAAGGAGATAACAGAAAATATGCAGTAGAAGATGGCGGATAATATACAGAAGAAGCCGGTGAATATGCAGAAGAAGATGGTGAAGAATATGCAGATGATGTAGAGAAAAGCGCAGAAGAATACGTCGAAGGTGATGGCGGAGAGTATGTAGGAAATGGAGAAGATCCAGATTGATTCATCCAAAAATATAAATCAATCCATGAAGGTAATGCAAGTGACGATGTTAATGACAGGTTGAATATTAGCCGCTATGAATATTGGAGAAAATAATTTATGAATTATATATTTCCTAATTTAGTCAATATTAACCTTAGAAGGTAATGAAGATGGTGAAGATGTATATTATGAATAAGATACAAAAGATTATGCATGATATAGAAAATATTTCAATTAATACACTAAGAACTGGAAGAGAATAAGGAATTGTACACGAGAATGAAAGAAGATGTAAATTATATTAATAATATAATATATCAATTCTGTGGTTCAGTGCAAAAACTCTGTAACCCTTGCATAGCTTGTTCTGAGAAAATCAAAATTGAAGAGAATCGTAAGCAATGTAGGTACATAACGTTAATGCAGTATATTTAATCTTTCTTTTGTCTCCGACGTGGATACTCAGGCCTACACAACTGTCACAAGAAGAGGGTTGATAAATAACAAGTTTAGATCCACATTAATAATATTTATTTTTTTAGTGTCAAGAGTTCTTGCATTGAACCACTTAATTGAAAGTTCATATCGTGGTGCAAGAGGATAATGTCCATTGAACGACACTAGGTTCACAGTAACGCAGTCATTTGTTTCATAGACATGATCGATATGTCGTAATCTCAAAAGAAATAAACTCCAGAGGCACGAACTCTGTGCTGCTACGTTTATGAAGAATAAATTAAATGTCAGGGGACACAAACAAACAAGGATATGACACCGTGAGCCTGATTTTACTTTCGAAACTCGGTAGGAAGGCCAACGAGACACTGGACAAGTTCTACAGTGTTACGCAACACTTAAGTGATCGGATACAAGTCCAGCCAGATTATCTCCGAGACGATGTATGCTTAAGTAAGGCGATCTCGGATACGGACCATCCAGGTTTACTACAAGAGAAATATAGCAACAGAAAGCGACTCCGTAAGAGATACAAGATCCTACAAAATTATCTAGGCCTATAGTAATGTAACAAGAGGTCTGAGATTTGCCAAGCTCGTGGATTTATTTGGGAAATCTCAGATCTCGAGTGACATTTATTAGGACTACTTCGTGAATAAAATAATGTAAACAATATATCCCTAAAATTCGGTCACAAAATGTTAATAAATTGTATATTTATTAATTTTATTATTAGTCTATTCAGACATTATGAAGTCGAAACAGATGAATAACGATTACTTCAATAAAGAAATTGAATGTTATTCAGTCATGCCAATTGAGAAAAGCGAAATACAGGTTTAAAAATGTTAATTACATGTACTGCGCTTTTCTCTTGTTATAACAGAAATACGTTTTCATTATCCGCTGAAATCTATTATATATATATATATATATATATATATATATATATATATATATATATATAATTTGAACTGGTAGTTTTCAGTGAAATGTCTATTTTTAAACATAATTTTCCTATTTTCCAAAATCCATCTGTCGTCAGTTTTGAGAATCAGCTAATAGCATTCACGGCCGACTTGATATACCTTTCGCATTTTTGTAAAGGAGAAGCGAAGCGAGCATCAAGTCGGCCGTGTTGCATTTCAGAATAAAACAAAACACACACTACAGTGAACAATATTACACGAAGGCCATGATCTGTAACAATGCTGACATATTTAGAGCTCAAATTAAATTGGTTATTAAAAACTTAACTTACTAAAAATAATTTATAGGTTCGATTCTGTGGTGTGTAATTTTCTGAGTACAGCTGTGTATTGGATATTAAAAACTACAAAACTTGAGGTGGTTTGATGACATTATTACCATTAGAAATGAAATACAGCATTATTGTAGTTAATGTCATGATGTGACTATTTTTCATTAATTATACATATTAATGCTATATTGATGATATGAAAGTGAAGCGTTTTGGGGTTATATAAGTAGATGTAGAGAATAACTTAAATTAGATTTTGATTTCTATATTTTACTGAGTGGTGGCTATATAGTATATATAGTATATGTTACTGAAAGATATAAAACTTACGTAAGATAGTAATATTATTAAAAATCAAATATTTTTATAGTTATTAATCAAGTGGGATTGGGTCTTTTTCATATATTTAATGGCGGTGTGGTGTAGATATTTATATGCGTGGTTCTCTTCAGTATTGGCTCGAGAGAGAGTATATTTCATTGTTATGGAAGCAAATAACCTTCCGAATGTCTGGTATTCTTCATTGAAAATAAATCTGAAAAATGTTTATTTGAACGTTTAATGAACTTAGTTTGCAGCATTTGCTGCACAAGCCACTAGTTTTATAGTATAATATTACAAATAACCTGATTAATACATTAATTAAATGAACAATTGTTATGAAGGAGTGTCATTTTCTTTAGATACAATGGACATGGAATTAGAAGATGAAGATGTAGATGTGGAAGTAGGATTTCGAACTTTATTTAGTACAATGGATTCGTACTCATCGATTTACGTGGAAACAATTGGCGACACTGACTAAACAAAAGAACGACACTGTGATAAATTGACAGTGATAAATTGAGGTGCAGAAATTATCGGGATGTATGACTGTGATTGCTTGGAATTCAAAATTTCATTACATTCCACTGGCAGAAAATGGAATGACGCCATATAAACGAAATAGTTAACATAGTTATTCGTTTTAGTTAACTAAATTACAATCGAACTTCTATAACTCGATTTTTCGATACCTCTTTATGGGTTCTAGGACTAAAGGAATATGTCGTTTGTTTACTTATAAACTTATATTTATTTAATTATCTTCAGCTTGTTTGGCTTTAATAACAACTGCAGAAGGAATTTTGGTTTCAACGGAGCCCAAAATCATTTCCAACATACCAGAACATTGTTTATTAAATTCAGAGACTGGTAACTTAACAACAAAGAAATAATAGCATCATGCATGGCCTCCCTCAACGAATAATTTTTTATTCTACGCATTCTTCTTTTTTTCTAGGTTACACAGTCCCTAGATACCAAAACAAAACACGCTAAACAAGACATACAAACACAAAGGGAATTTCTAACTTAAAGCTCATATCAAAAAGTTTTAATTTATTCATTACTTTAATATTTCAATCATTGATGTCAATATAATATAGTTATGAGTGATATTGTGATGAAAATAATGTAAATAAAAACTCTATTACTACTAGTGGCTTGTGCAGCAAATGCTACAAACTAAGTCCATTAGACGTTCAAATAAAAATTCTTCAGATTTATTTTCAATGAAGAATACCAGACATTTTGAAAGTTATTTTCTTCCATAATAATGAAACGTACTCCATCTGAATGTTTTTTTTATGCCAAATAATTTTTCCTGAACCTATCCACCTTCAGTTTTTGAGTTTCAAAGCGAAAACGCAAGTAACAATGTCAGTACGATCAGTGGGTTTTCCATGTAGGAGTAAAGCAATAGCTATTTCAAGTCATTGTGGATTGTAGGTGAAAGTTAAAAAAATGTCAGGTTTGCTATATTTCGAATAGACATAGCATCTTGGTATAGCTGTTGCATGGAGAGCTTGAAATGTAGAGGCTAAGAGATCTTGCTGAAATGATCGGGAGACTACAACATTTTTAGGCCTCTTATTTTATCAGAAAGTAATACCTTTTGGTCTTTCCTTAGGAACTGCAAGTTTTGCGCTCTCCCGAGCCAATACTGATGAGAATGACGTATATAAGTATCTACACCACACCGCCATTAAGTATATGAAAAAGACCCAACCCCACTTGATTAATAACTATAAAATTATTTCATTTTAATAACAATATTATTATCTTACGTAAGTTTTGTGTATATATATATATATATATATATATATATATATATATATATATATATATATATATATATATATATATATATACTACATAGCCGCCACTCAGTAAGTTATAGAAATGAAGATCTAATTTTATATATTCTCTACGTCTACTTATATGACCCGAAAACGTTTCATTTTCATATTATAAATAAAGTATGAATATGTATAATTAATGAAAAATAGTCATATCATGGCATTAACTATAATAATACTTAATTTCTAATGGTAATAATGCCATCAAACCACCTCGTTTTGTAGCTTTTAATATCCAATACACAGCTGTAGCGGTACTGAGAAAATCACACATCTTCGTGTAATAGCCTGTTGTTTATTGTAGTGTGTGTTTTGTTTTATTCTCAAAAGCCATTATTTCTCAAAACTGACGACAGATGGATTTTGAAAAATAGGAAAATGATGTAGGGAAATTGACATTTCATTAAAAACTACTATTCTTCTGAAAAACTTTGAGTTCCAAGCTTCAAAATGAGGGGTCATTTATTAAAATCCGTTCAGCCGTTTTCCCGTAATTTCCATTACCAGTTCAAATGTTTTATATATATATATATATATATATATATATATATATATAGATTATAAACTTAATTATTATAAACTACGCTCTACAGTTATTAACTCCTCCTCCTAAAATTTAAGTTACTATTGGGTTCAAATACATGTCTGTTTCATATGAGAAGAAGTCATTGTTCTGTATTATCAAATATGTCCATGTAATCATTTATATAGCAGGATAAAATAACCACTTCGACAAGAGAAAATTCGTGTAAAAGTGTCTAATGAACGGCTTATAGCAATAAATAATATCACAAATAAGAAAATCGAAAATACGCGCTTGTATTCTCTCTTGTTGAAAACACTGGCATTAGCACTCGCGCGGATTACATTTTGTAGTTCACTCTAAAGACCTATCTATTGCTACACAGAAAAAAGGCACAATTCCATCTAGACGTCAGAGAGAAACTGTAACTGGAAGGTATTGAAAATTTCAGGCTTTCAGCATTGAAAGTCGAGATGTGATGACACAATAAACAGCAGTGGGTTAAAAATGTATGCCAAGCGAGTACAATATTCCTATTAACATGCATATGAAAATACAGGTGTTACCCACAAGTAGAAACAGGTCTTGGTTTTAATGAAATCGGAATCTCAATAATCCAAACACGGCTCAGTTATTACCCACCCGCTTCCTGTGACATTCTCACTTCCTGAGACGTCAACCATTCCAATCACCGCCCACATCCGTCGTCTTACCTAGTAACCATTCTGCTATTTGGAGGCGAGATTATTAAATAATCCGTGAAGAAACAAATGTAATGAAACAGCCGTTTTTACAGATGAATTCTGAGTAAAACTTAAAGCTCTGGGATCAGAGGCAGGAAGACTTTCGAGATAAGTTGCAGACGGGAACCAGACAGAGAAGCAAATTGCGTAATGAAGATTTTTCGCAGTTGGAATTCTCCACGTGTTTTATTCTAGGACAATTAGATCGAGAAACAGGGTCATAAAACACGCATGGAGAACTGCAGACAATAAATGGGAATGAAGAATGGGTAAAAAATTTGAGGCAGAACTCGAGTTCAAATTATATTTTTTCATTATAAAATGGTTTAATTAAGAAATATGAATATTGTAGCAAATATTTAGATATATGAAAATAAAATAAATAACATTAACTTGAAATGAAATTAACTGATTCAGAACTTATATTTGTATGAAAAAAAAAACACATTTATAGGGTTGAGTATTTACAATTAATTTTACTCTCTTTCGGAAGATGAGAAAGAGATTAAGGAGAGAGGAAGGGGATTAAGGTAGAGAGGAGATGTAGGTAAGGAAAAAGAAAATACGAAAGGACAACATAGATTTGAAACTGAAGGAAGTTTGTAGATGAAAATGAAAACTATGGAAATGAAGGAAACGAAGATAAAGTAAAATATTAATATCAATAAAGACAATATTGATATTATAGAGATGAAAATTACAGTGAAAATAGGGATGATGGATAAAGTGACAATGATTGTAAAAAGTAAGAAAATGATTATACTAATAAGAAGATGAAATTGAAAACGAAATTTGTAACGCCGACTAAGTATAATATATCGACGGGCCAGTTAAAAAAGGAAACTCCTCAAAATTCAAAGTTTGAGAATCCTGCATTTCACAGTTTCGTGTTGCTGTGAAAAACCTAAGGATCAATGAAATTACTCCAAATTATGTTAATGATGTTTTATATTTATTATAAGTTTCAATATGGGAGTCTGTACATCGAATTTTGACAAAAAAAATTTGTTTGCATCGAGTTTCGGTAGTTTAATAAGTGTAAAATGATAATATGATTTTATTTCTTGTGAGTGTCAGCTTTTAGCCCTATATTCAGCAAAAATAAGAAACTAATAGGTAGTAATTAGTGGAATTTTAAGTTCATTTAGACGGTTGTATACATAAATGTATGTTACATATTATAACCTATTTCTTCTACATTTGTATCGCTTGTAACTTCTCAGAAGAATGCACCCAAAATTTAAGAATTTGACATTGTAAGATATGGAAACTTTGACACCTTTTTCTGTACTTTCTTATTTTGTGTGACATTTATGCACATTTCTCAGAAAGTATTTTATCCAGACGTATGAAATTAATATACAATATGAATGTGATGACTGATGACATTTTATACAGTAGGCTAAAAGAATTAAGATTATTTCTATCTTCAGCAATAATAAAAGAAGTAATAATAATTTGTAGTAATTATTAATGCAAAAAATATTATCAATAATTTTTTTGTCAAAGAGATTCGTCCGTCGGATGAGGACGTTAAGCCTGGCGGTCCCTTTGGTGCTATTCGACAGGAGTAGGCTACGTGCCAGCACCGGGTTACCCCTTCTCCCTTCATCACGGTCCTCACCCATTCCATATCTATTACAGGAACATTTAACATACACTCACCCTAGTATACGACATAACTCTTCACAGATACACATCATTCATAATGTAGCGCGCCGAAGTGGTGTGCAATTTGAAAATGGGTTAGAGTCCTGCCATCTATCAGCAATATGCGGAACCCGAATCACGCAAAGTGAAGTGGGTATTGTATTGTATTTATTAACATTCCATAGTATTCATACATTGCTTACAGCTAGAATATGGAACAAGTCAAAAAACTTAATACCATTATAAAGTCTTAATTTATAGTCACAGTCTAGATGAAATATATACAGACGAGATTTACGATATAGTCTACTAGTACAACACAAAGTTTTAGTATCTATTTCATGAAGTGTTATTGAATGTCATGAATTCACCTACAGGATAGAAGGCGTGAGAAATTAGGCACTTCTTTAATTTGGCCCTAAATAATTTTATGTTTTGAGTTTCATTTTTTATATCGATAGGGAGGCTATTAAACATTTTTACTGCCATATAACGTACTCCTTTTTGATAGCACGATAGACTTGCCGATGGAGTGTGAAAGTCATTTTTTGACGTGTATTTATGCTATGAACTGTTGAATTAGTTACCGGTACAAAGTTTTCACGATTACATACGAGGAAGATTATTAATTAAAAAATATACTGACAAGCCATGGGCATTATTTGTAGTTTTTTGAAAATAGTCCTACACGATTCCCTAGATTTGGCACCTACTATTATTCTAATTACTCTTTTTTGTAATAGAAATATACTGTTACTATCTGTGGAATTTCCCCAGAATATTATTCCAAAACTCATTACCGAGTGAAAGTATGCAAAGTATATTTTTTTAAGGTATTGATATTTACTATCTTTTGCATAGATCTAATAGCAAAACAAGCTGAATTTAATTTAAGTATAATTTCTTTAATATGATTTTTCCAATTTAACACATTATCGATTTTTAAGCCAAGAAATTTGGTTGTTGTTGTTTCTAATAGGGATCTGTTGTTAATTATTGCGCTAGAAATTTGCGACGTTGAATTTGGACAGGATTTAAATTGAATTATGTTAATCATTAGTGTAGGCATTAGTGTAAGCATTAGACACACACACACACACTCCATTCAGTGGAATTTTAAATTTACTTAACCGGTTGTATACATAAAGGTATGTTACATATATACTATTTTTTTCTACATTTTCATCTGTTATAACTTCTGAGAAAAGTACACCCAAAATTGAGAAATTTAACATTATAAGATATGGAAGTACAGACTCCCCTTAGATTCTTTCACAGCAATATGAAGGTTTAAAATACAGTTTCCTGAAAATTTTTAATTTTGAGTTGTTTCCTTTTTGAACGGGCCCATCGATATTGAAAAAAAAAAACGGGTCACCTAAAATGAACTATACGGATGATGATGATAATCACAATGACAACGACAGTGACGACTTTCGAAAACTGTCTTAATAGGGAACACAGAAACCTAACAAAGAAATGAAGTGAGAATTGAATATGGTAAGGGAAATGACTCAAGGTCCAACTGTTGAAACAATGGACAAGAAACTTACCACACTCTATAATCTAGTTGCATATTTAAATCAATAATTAGCCACTGTCAAATGTTAATACATTTTAAATTGAAGCTTATGTAGCGTTATAGATCGATATTAGTCATGTGTAACGGTTATATTTATTACAAGGACATCATGCGCGTTCGGAAATCAGCCTGTCTAGATCGAGTACTGTTACTAACACAATGCAATGCGAGAACTTGTACAGGAGACTGAAATGCTGAGTTCATATCCCCGACAATTCAGACTTATGCTCTGAACCAATGTACAACAATTAAATAATTTCAAGGGGAAAAATTGTTCCGGGGCCGGTTATCGATCCCGAGACCTCTGGTTGAACGTACCAGCGCTCTTTCCAACTGAGCTACCCGGGAACTCCACCCGACACCGTCTCAACTTTTCCCTCTATATCCACACGACTCGCGTGGGCTGACGAAACGCCAGAGACCCACATCGAGTGCACACATTCTCTGGGTGTGGGTATAGAAGGAAAAGTTGAGACGGTGTCGGGTGGAGTTCCCGGGTAGCTCAGTTGGAAAGAGCGCTGGTACGTTCAACCAGAGGTCCCGGGATCGATACCCGGCCCCGGAACAATTTTTCCCTTGAAATTATTCAAATCTGCTTTACAGGGAGCCTTACCTGAAAGACTAGATTTGCATAGTACAACAATTAAGTTATCCAAGATCAATATTTACACCATGTCAACAAGGAATAGGAAATATTTTCGCACAGGTACCTATTTTATATGGAGTAATTCACGAGGATTTACCGTCACTTACGCACCTTATTTCCGAAGACATTCTGAGCAAAAAATGTCATATAAACATGTGTCCTAATCTCAATATTCGAGAGAATTCGATCCGACATCGGGATGGGAATCCCGAGCATCAGCACGTAGAGCTGAAAACCCGGGTTCAAATCCCGGTGTCGGAGAGAATTTTTCTCCGTTCCACTCATCTTTCGTCTCTTGTCCACCTGATAACGAAAATGAGCTTTCTGTGTCAATGCATTCTTCAAATATAACTCTACATACAACTGTCATAATTTGACTTCAGAACGCCCTCTAAACTATTAAAATATTGCGTTAAAAGTAACTTTTTTAATCAAACTGAATCTTACCCACAGCAAAATATTAGTTCCGGCTTTTGAATCTAAGATCATGTTCCCGTTTGATTCTACATGCACCCGATCTCTGATTTCATGATGTCTCTTCCCTAGCTCGTAAGAAATTTTAGACCTCAAAATGTTTTTCGTGATTTCCCACAAAGTTATGGGAATGGATAAGAATCGCTTTGAAAATAAGCTCCTTATTATTTGATTACGATAATATTAAACCTAGAACAATAAAGAAGAAAAATAGTACGACATCATGTAATATAATCACAAGAGAATTAAAAAATTAGTATTAAAAGTCACTTAACTAATAGTACATTATGCTTACGCTCGTTTCATAAACATACTCGCGTCTTAATTACCATTATAGGCAAGTTTCATACGACCTTTTATGCTCGACCATATTTCTAACTTCAAATTATTCATAAGTATTCATGTTATTCTTATCTGACTGGGGAGCAGAGCTGACTTTGTGTAATATCTCGTAAATTGTGAGATGTGCGCAGACGCGAAAGTATTGATTTTTTCCTAGAAACAAATGTCATTGACCTTGACATAATCTAGAGAGTAAAATAAACATTAATCTTGAAATTGATTTAGACATTGAAAAACGAGATGACAAATTGAATTTATTTTAATATTATTTACAATTAACGTTAATTATTATAGTAACAGAACATAACCTTCTGCGACAGTATTGGATTTCCAGCCTCCGTGACGTTTCGCTAGTTGTCTTTCGATTGCATATCCGAGAATAATCGATACTTGCGCTTTCATATTGCTACAATGGTGTTTTCTGATTGGTGGAACACCTGAACTTTAATGAATAGGTGTACTTTAATGAGGTCCATTAAAGGGCTGCTACCAGGTGTATAATTATTACATTTCGGCATGGTCGAGCATAAACTTTTTTGTAATTTCCCACAAAGTTACTTGAATGGACAAGAGTCGTTTTGAAAATAAGCTCCTCATTATTTGATTACGATAATATTAAACCTAGGACAATAAAGAAGGATAATAATGTAAAATAATGACAGGAGAATTAAAAAATTGTTATTAAAAGTCACTTGACTAAAACTTTATAAGGTTCTAGCCGTGTCAATATCGTTACCTAGTTACAAGCGACGGATAAAAAATATTATCTGGAATTAACAGTTCCGATTTATATTGGCGTAAGAACGTTTTGGTTCTTAAGTTCATTTAAGGAAATAATTTATCAAGGACAACATGAAACTATCTCCACATAGGATGAGGCAACGCTCAAGCTATTATTGTTAAGTTGAAAACGCCTTAATTGGTGTAATTAAATGCTTGTAATCCCCAAACTATTTGTCCAAACTAAGATCTAATTATGTATTTGAAAAGGTCATGGTTTCTCACGTTTATTTCATAACTACAAAAGCATAATATTTAATAGCACTCATTCAAACGCAATTCACTACGAATTTTGTTTTTACCAGCATTCTAATTGCAAGAGCAATAAAATAATGTTTAACTCTTTATAAACAGCAAGCCTCGTTTCACTAACTTTACATTCGTGCCAAAAAGATAACTTTACGAATGTGTATCATACAATGATTTTTCTACGATAGCGCAGATTTATATTAAATAAATATTTCAAGTTGGAGAGCTTGTAAGATCACGATTTCACGGCCGTCTAAACTCAGAATCATTAAGAAATAAGTATCTATGGAATTACAGCCTGCTTTATTCATGTTCACGGTTTCATGACCGTCTAAACCGGCAAAATAATCAACAAAACTGTTAGGAACAGTTGAATGCTAACTCTTGCTGCAAAAAGTACTACAGATTTAACTTCAGAGTAAATCGGGTTAAAATGTTAACAAGATTGTTAAATTTGTTATACTTATTTGTGTTTAGTGTAATATTTACGTCATGAAAGATCGAGGTATGCATTAATTTCTTATTGAATGAAGTTTGTAGATTGAATATTGAATTTTCTTTGGCAGTACGCAAAGTGAGTATACTTAATGTTTTTACACACTAGTGTTTAATAAACGCTCATTTTAAGCACCGATAACAGTAGGTAAATTCTACTTTACGTACTAACGTAGAAAATAGTAATATGCGTTACAAGAGCGGTATGTTGAAGTTTTCATGTTCGAGGAAAAGTTTGAAAAAGCGAAACGTAGTTGAGCTTTTTTAATTTCCGAGAATTGAAAGAAAACATACCGCTCGTGTATCGTACATTATTTTGTGCGAAGATCGTTTATTACATACCTGAAAGACGAATTTCTAATTAGTTGCAATGAAATCTCCATCTTGGTTTCTGTTCAATTACGGCAAATTTGCAAAACAAAAATATCTATCTTCAACATTGTTGCTTTAAAATGTTTTCTGTGTTTACTATACTCCAGCAGGCCATGATATACGTCTGTCTTCCCCCCCCCCCTAGTCTATAAATGCGAACTTAAAACAAACGGTAAGGTTATGTAATGATTTATTTTTCATTTTAACATTTTAACAATATTATTTATATAACATATTGCAGTAATAACATCGGCATCTGGAATCTTGTTGATTTTTTCACGGCTTCCTTAATGTTACTTGCATCACGAATGCAGTAACTTTAGTGGAGTTGTAGAGTTTACTTAATTTTTGCAAATATTTAAAAACTATAATTAACAGTGCAATTTAGGTGAAATTGCAGTGGTAAGTTTCCAATTTATAATTATTACTATATTGAACGTCTCTAAAAATAATATGTTAAAAGCCTGAAGCAGTAAAATGAATATGTCACTTAAGCGGTAAGAAGAGGGAAATTGTTGTGTGTGTTAGGTTGGGAATACTGAATGTGGAATTTTAGACTTTCCGCGGATTGGTTTTGTGCGGTAACCAAGCAAATACGCACGATCTCGCACAAAATTCTACTTTACGTACTAACGTAGAAAAATGTCTTTATTTTGTGATCTTTTGCATGTAATATTAAGTTTTATGCTTCGCTACCGCGTTTAACTTATCGCTAGTTATTCAAAAGTTTAGCAAGTCGTGTTCTGTGAGGTCCGTCATATGCTAGGCTGTACCCGTTACTGGGCAGTTTTATTGACAGTTGAAGTGGGCGCAATGCTGGATCTTATTACACTTACGCAGTTTTTATCGAATTACGGTTCCGCATGGACGTATTTACGTCAAAAACAGATTAAAAGATAATTCGTTATTGAGAGAAGATATGAATTTTATGACTACTGTAAGTGTCCTTAATAAATGCAGGATATTAAAAGAAACCTACAAATATTCTTGCACGATCGTGTTTTTTGTTGTATTTACAGTTATTGTTGTTAAGCTTTGAAAGATAGAATTCCCACACAGAAACTTGTTGCTAGGGTAACCATTCTTCATAACATAAAACTATACTGAAATAGACCCATTACAGTTCACTTATTCTTAACTTAGTTACCGTTAGGCCTACATTATAGATTTATGAAAGCTTTGGAATAATATTGCTCTAAATTTTTAATTCAAAATATATATTATTTGCAATTTAAAAAATATGAACGTGCAAAAAATGTTGTACAATACACGTTTGTGAAGTGCATTACAAAATCTCGAAAATTTAAAAAATCGCGCTGCTCGTTTTTCAGACTTTTCCTCGATTTTGTAAAAAGCACTTCTCAACCTTGTATCACAGTCTACCATATACAGTCGCGAAGCTTGAGGTGATTTTTTGCAAATCTCGTGATAAAGCGCTCCAAGCGGTTAGCAACTAGAAACTATAGACTGTCCACGGTCGACTTTGGACTGTGTCGTATTTCCATCGAGTGCTAGATCGTTGCGTATTTCACATTAATGCTTGTGAAATGTTCGTTATTGGTTGTAATGAAAATGTTAATGGCTAAAATACAATAATTGGAATAATAATATTTTACTAGAGACGTAGAAAAATTAAGTTTGTTTTAATGAAATTTATTGATCACGTTTTATTTTCAATTCTGGTGGGATTATTATTGCTTAGGCCTACTTTTTTTTTAAAGGATATGTTTTTAATTATAGCTGTTAATTTTGTTGTTATATTTATTTGTTACTTTACTAGAGACGTAGAAAAAGTCTGTTACAATAAAATTTATTGATGACGCTTTATTTCCAATTCTGGTGTGATTATTATTGCTTAACCTCATCCCACTTTGTTAACTACGTAAGCCTACACTACAAGTACCGGTACACGTAAGTTACGCCATTAATTCATATTTCCATTATTATTGTTGTAAAGGGGAATGCAAATTAATATTTATTGGTTTCATAGTTAATTATCGCTATAATCTTGAATGAGTGAAGCGATTATAGTAAATTTCAGTTCGTTTTGCACAAACAAAAATAATATTAACCTATTTCTTGCAGGTATTTTCGAGTTTATGGTGGAATTTAATATACTTCATTAAAATAATAAATTAACTTTATGCATTTAATATTTCAATAATGGAAGGAAGGTGTTAATTTTTCCAAAAGAATACGACAACGAAAGTGTAACATATTTTGTCGTCTGCTAGGAGAGAGATCTGCGATGATGAGGCGATAGTAGCGATCCTAGTGGTGGGCAACTACCCATGTTTGCATTTTTACTACATATTGAGCTTCGCGACTGTATATAGTAGACTGTGCTTGTATCGTAATATGCTGTTCTCTACTTGATAAAGCAAATAAAGACGAATCCTATGTTGTTGAACCGACGGTTATTCACGAGAGAATATTTCATCTAGTATTCAGAGACTTTACAGTTAAATTGGAGTGTTATTTTGCTAGATAATTATCATGATGAATTCAAAATTTGATTAAAATTGGATTAAGATATTAGAGAAAGGAGTAGTATGTGCTGAAAACATGGACGATTTAAATTATTTGACAGCAGTCTCTTAAGCAATAAAAGAAGGCAATATTTAAATTATCTGTCAAACACAAAAGATCTGGACAACTAAATACAGAAAGCACTCGACTAAAATGTTACAATTCAGGTTCCAGCCTTGTCTGCTTTGTTGCTTAGTTACATGCGACAGATAAAAGACTGATAGATGGAAATATGATAATTATGAGAGAAAAACTGAAATATAATTCTTCTGTACTATGTGAGTTATCATTGCATTAAGAATACAAAAAAATATACTGTATATATTTGGCAGATCCATAAGTATTTTCTGATTTGAAAAAAAAAAAAACAAATTAAATCGAACAAAACTGTATAAATCATACTGAAATATTAAATCCCATTAGATTCCTAGATATGTTTTTAAGTGAAAAGTCGAAGGAAGAAGACATTTTAGAAAATCGAAAAAGAGATGTTGAAGTTGGAAAATATTTCTTGTTACATAAATCGTGATGATAATGATGATCATGAAGGTGTTGGTGATTTTTCTGGTGAAGAAGAAGAAGGAAGGATGAAAAAAGAAGATATGAAGGAAAAATGATCACAATGAAGAAAAAATTCGTGATGAAGAAGAAGAAAAAAGATCACGATGAAGTATAAAAAAGTCACGATGAAGAAGAAAGATCACGATGAAAAGAAAAAAAAGATCATAATAAAAATATCTCTATGAAAAAGAATAAAAAGATTACAATGAAGAAGAAATATCACAATGAAGGAGAAATGATCACAATGAAGAAGAAAAGATCACGATGAAGAGAAAAGATCACGATGAGGAAGGAAGCGATCATAATGAAGAAAGAAAACGATCATAAAGATCATGATGAAAAATAAAAACGATCATAAAGATCATGATGAAGGAAAAAAGGTAACGATGAAGAAAGAAAAAGGTCATGATGAAGAAGAAAAAGGTAACGATGAAGACAGAAAAATGTCATAATGAAGAAAAAATATTACGATGAAGAAAAAGTCGACGATGAAAAAAAAGATCATGATTAAGAAAAAAGATCGCGTAGAAAGAAAAAGATCATGACGATGAAAAAAATGATCATGATGAAAAATCATGAGAGAAAAAATTATGAAGGAAAAAGTCGCGATAATGATATGATGATGAAAAAAGATCATGATAAAGAATAATAAAGATCACGGTGAAGAATAAGGAAAATCACGATGAAGGAAAAAAGATGACGATGAAGAAAGAAAAAATCACGATTAAGAAGAAAAATGATCACGATGTAGAGAAACGATCATGGTGAAGAAAGATCATGATGAAGACCTAAGCAAAAAGATCATGATGAAGAAAAGGATGATTATGATTATGATAATAATGGAGTATTTCGATGTGCATGAACACAATTTGCTAATCGTAGTGGGGGCACATTCAGTGCATTAAACTTTCGTGCAATGACCTTACACTACATTAACAATAACATTTGGTGGATTTTCGCCACTCACCATGATGCTCGCGATGATCTTGCAGATGCAGCTGCATCTGCTGCAGATGGTGCAGATGTTGGTAGTAGTGGTTGTGATGTAGGATGCATTCTATATCCGAACAGTTCAACATTGTCACTCACGATTGTTTTACGCGCTAACACGAAGAAAAAACTGCTCCCAGGCAAATATTCCTTCACTTATTTCGAAGAATATCAGTATAATGAACTCAAAAGTGTTTTCACAGAAACTCAACTTCACACTTTTATTTAAAAAGCATAAAATTTTCTTTCAGCACTGTCGTAGGTACAAGAAACGTCACTTCCCGTTAGAGTAAGGATTGAAAACCTGCTAAGAATGTTGCAAACCCACGTGCATAATAAAATGTCGACCAGGCAAGGCGATGTAAGTGTGTCGCAGACAACTCTCAACAGATAGATCCAGTTCTGCCTCGGAATACTATGCAGAACTTTATATTTTGCATTCACCACAATTCACTTTGACAGTTCGTCGTGTGTACTTAAGATTTATACAGATGTTTCGATTTTTCTACAGATGTCTCACTACAAATTATTAATCATAAAATAAATTCTATACTTTCTCACTATGAAAATATTCACAAATAAACACAAATTATTATATTGGCACTAAAATGACGGTATTGGGATAAAATTCCACGGAAATATTGATTTAAGAATTAAAAATCTTCGTAAAATATTATATAAAAATTGCGTTATTTAAAAATTGAAGCTGCTTATAAATAAATCTATTTCTAGCAATCACCAAAATTAACACTGATCAAGCGTCGTATCTGATAAATATTTCTAGAACTATGAATAAGATGTTTTCGTTTTTACAAGTGTGTCACTGTAAATAATTAATTATACAACTATTTACACTTTGTCACTTGAAATATCCGCAAAGAAAAGTCCACTTAACGTAGAGGGACTACAACATAAACAAAATCAACAGCAAAAGTACAAAAAGTCCCATCAAAATGTTGTTTTGCATATAGAGGGTCCTGTCATTTGCGATTCGCATAATATAAATGCCCATGTTTTGATAACCAGGTTGATTAAAAATAAATCTGATAGATCTAATCGTATCGTTCCTAAGATTTATAAGTTTTCCAGAATAGCAGACTGCGCACGACATGTAGATAGACTTTAGACAGACGACTCGTTTTTGTAACACTGAATTGACGAACAGGTGTTCCACTTATAACAGGGTGAACCCACACTGACAAAACACTGTCAATCTGGTATCTTCCAAGTTGAATTTAACTGCGTTATAAAACAGTCCATATATATTCTTTATGAAAAAGCAATTCAATTGTCAGTTCGTCGTTTCTGTTACCAACGCAACGCGTGGGTAGGAATTAAAACATAAGACAGTTAATAAAATGCTATAAAATACACAGATATGTTTGTATGTAACAAAGAATCAAAAGTAATTCACTGATTGTGAACACGTGGAATGTATTCAGATGTTTATATCATAAGCACTTGTAGCTAAAGAGTTTATAAGACGATTAAAACTGTTTTTAGAAGTTGAATATAGAACAATAGTTTTTGAGCTAAACTAACACAAAACAAAAGTTTTTATGATAATATTACGAAGTTATTATGAATTTTCTTTATTAATTGTGTTTTATACAGTAGTAAGTTTTGTAGTAGCACCAGATGGGATGAAGGTTATGTGTCTATACTTTATACATCGAAATCTGACGTGAAACACTGAATAATTTATATTGACGTGGATAAAACTGTAAACAGAATGTAATTAAAATATAGTTGTGTATTTAAGTCACTAATTGCACACTAAAATCCGTTATAAACACCACGTTTTCACGAAATAGCATTGAGTAGAGGTCAGTTCTACCAGTGCAACTGCCCACTATAAATGCATCGACACTCGCCAGATCCAACAGGTGTGGTAATCGTGTAAGACGTGAGCGCGTACGGTTGGCAACAATAACAAAACACTATCACAAGTCACTTGTTAGAAACGTAACGGATTTCAGAGTGGAAGTACGAATGTGTATGTGATCACTGTGCATTCACCGGTAGGAATAAAACACGGTGGCTGTCATTCATCGAGTCACTGACTCCACCTTGGGAGCCCCGCTACCTTGTTGCTGCAGTCAGAGAGGCAAGCGACCTCCGACTCTCTCTCTTCCACACCGACTGAGCTCCGAACGAACTACACACACAGCTCCGCTAAGAGAAAGGGGCCTCTCTCAGACTGTGTTACTTGGACTGCTGCTTGTCTGTCCCCTGCTCCTCTTGGCTAGGGTCGCAGAATATTTGGATCGCATTTAAAAGATACTACTACTAGTCTTCTATTGGTAGATATCATGTCGTTTAAAAGATATCTTCAAGCGGAATGATGAGGGAGTTGTCCAATCTTCAACAGAGGAAATTCTCTTGAAAATATATGACTGGTTCTCAGTCAATAAATTGGTATTAAATTGTAACAAAACTAACATAATTCAATTTAAATCCTGTGCAAATTCAACCTCGCAAATTTCTAGCGCAATAATTAACAACAGATCCCTATTAGAAACGACAACCAAATTTCTTGGCTTAAAATTCGATAATGTGTTAAATTGGAAAAATCATATTAAAGAAATTACCCCCAAACTAAATTCAGCTTGTTTTGCTATTAGATCTATGCAAAAGATAGTAAATATCAATACCTTAAAAACAATATACTTTGCATATTTCCACTCGATAATGAGTTTTGGAATAATATTCTGGGGAAATCCCACAGATAGTAACAGTATATTTCTATTACAAAAAAAGAGTAATTAGAATAATAGTAGGTGCCAAATCTAGGGAATCTTGTAGGACTATTTAAAAAAAAACTACAAATAATGCCCATGGCTTGTCAGTATATCTCTCCATTAATAGTCTTCCTCGTATGTAATCGTGAAAACTTTGTAACTAATTCAACTTTTCATAGCATAAATACATGTCAAAGAAATGACTTTCATACTCCATCGGCAAGTCTATCGTGCTATCAAAATGGAGTGGGTTATATGACAGTAAAAATGTTTAATAGCCTCCCTATCGATATAAAAAATGAAACTCAAAACATAAGATTATTTAGGGCCAAATTAAAGAAGTACCTAATTTCTCACGCCTTCTATTCTGTAGGTGAATTCATGACATTCAATAACGCTTCATGAAATTGATACTAAAACTATTTGTTGTACTAGTAGACTATAATGTAAATCTCGTCTGTATATATATTTCATGTAGACTGTGACTATAAATTAAGACTTTATAATAGTATTAAGTTTTTTGACTTGTTCCATATTCTAGCTGTAAAGCAATGTATGAATACCATGGAATGTTAATAAATAGAATACAATACAATATTCCAGTAGGAGGGAGGAAGTCTGAAATTGACACTGAGATGCAAGGATGCCCATGTGTATTTTCCAAGGGAGACTGATGATGATTTTGAGCTACTAGAGTCATAGAAGGAACTGGAAAATTAAACTAGGGCACTGGTTCCCAAGTGGGGGGCATGTAAAGATCTGTGGGAGAGTTGGGAGATGATTTACAAAATAAAATAAAAACGTCTTATTAACATTATATTTAAGCTCATTTTGTATTTATAAAAATACACAACGATGGACAGTCCGTATAGGCCAGTTTCTATCTGATGCTTTTCCAATTAATTGCGGGCTAAAGCAGGGAGATGCACTATCATCTTTACTTTTTAACTTCGCTCTAGAATATGCCATTAGGAAAGTTCAGGATAACAGAGAGGGTTTGGAATTAAACGGGTTACATCAGCTTTTTGTTATGCGGATGACGTGAATATGTTAGGAGAAAATCCTAACATTTTCCATAGGGAAAACGCGGAAATTCTACTTCAAGCAAGTAAAACGATAGGGTTGGAAGTAAATCCCGAAAAGACTAAGTATATGATTATGTCTCGTGACCAGAATATTGTACCAAATGGAACTATAAAAATTGCAGATTTATCCTTCGAAGAGGTGGAAAAATTCAAATATCTTGGAGCAACAGTAACAAATATAAATGACGCTGGGGAGGAAATTAAACTCAGAATAAATATGGGAAATGCGTGTTATTATTCGGTTGAGAAGCTTTTGTCATCTAGTCTGCTGTCGAAAAATCTGAAAGTTAGAATTTATAAAACAGTTATATTACCGATTGTTATGTATGGCTATGAAACTTGGACTCTCACTTTCAGAGAGGAACAGAGATTAAGGGTGTTTGAGAATAAGGATCTTAGGAAAATATTTGGGGCTAAGAGGGATGAAGTTATAGGAGAATGGAGAAAGTTACACAATGCAGAGCTGCACGCATTGTATTCTTCACCTGACATAATTAGGAACATTAAATCCAGACGTTTGAGATGGGCAGGGCATGTAGCACGTATGGGCGAATCCAGAAATGCATATAGAGTGTTAGTTGGGAGGCCGGAGGGACAAAGACCTTTGGGGAGGCCGAGACGTAGATGGGAGATAATATTAAAATGAATTTGAGGGAGGTGGGATATGATGATAGAGACTGGATTAATCTTGCTCAGGATAGGGACCAATGACGGGCTTATGTGAGGACGGGAATGAACTTCCGGGTTCCTTAAAAGCCAGTAAGTAAGTAAATGCACAACGATGAACATAAAAGTAAAAAAAATTGTTCAACAGTTGAAGCGTTGGGCCGAATAACGGTCTATGTTACAATCTGCTAACTGTGCAGGAGGAACAAAAATGTTCAATCGTAATTCCGCTCATAAATTTACTATCGGACGGGCAACATAGACCGTTATTCCATCAATATGTTTTGTAAACTAGGCGAAGTATACGATTGTATGTTACTGAAAGTCATATTACATATCACAGAAGTTGCAACATTAAAACCACAGAAATGCTACTGGTAATACAGACAATAAACAGTTTTATACAATCAGAATATTATGAAATGTACAAAATCAATGAAAAGGTTAAATTATGCTGTTTTTTTACGGTGATAGGTTGTTAGCCCTTCGCCCAACCCCCAAGCTGGAGGACCACCCCTTATCGGCTGTCCACGACTGCTTAATCAATATCTTCGCAGCTACCCTTCATATCTGAGAGCCGTCTCCTCTATCCACAACCTGAGGACGCGCCATGCCGTGGTGATGGGGGCCCACAATACATGGATATAATTGTACATTTTCCGAAATTGAAATTGAAAAGTTCAGTGGGCTGCCCTAAAGCAATGTAAGGAAAAGATGGAACTCGCCAAAAAAAAAAAAAAAAAAAAAAAAAAAAAAAAAAAAAAAAAAAAAAGATGTTCAGAAACACTGCCTTACACCACGATGTTAAGCCGCGAGATTAACACATATACAGGGACATCATTTTATTTTTAATCAATTTTTATTGTACCTGAGTATTTTTTAATGTACTTCACTCCCACTCCTTCTACCAATGAAATTCAACCGTCCTCCACACAGATCCAAGACCGCATATACAGACATAGTAGCCTTATGGTCATAGTAAACAGTACGTTCCAAAAATATGTTCGCGTTTTCCAGTGACGAAAGAGCTTTCAATATTGAATCATTTTCGCACAGGTACTGTCGTCCGTTTGCCTACGTCGTATCCCGGTTTCCCCTACCAGCTTTTATTCGCCAGCTAGTAGCTGGGCTGTCTTAGCTCTTTTCTGAGAACATTAATTTGTTAGGAATTGGAGGTTTACGTAATATTATACAAGAGTTTAAAATAACTTAAATAAAAGGGCCTCGTTAAGTAATTAACTGCCACGTGATTTCCTCCCTTTCTACGATCCTACGACATAACCACTTGGACGGACAGTAGATAGCATGTCTGAGTAATTTTATCTTTTCGGATTGGGCAGAAGTGAAGATTGAATTTACAGTACGTAAGGTACTCTTTTATAGAATAGGTACAGAATTATTTCAACATGAGTTACTAGTACGAAGGACGAAACTGGTAATTGGGATCAGGTATAATAGTCTATAGTGCGATAATATGCACATTAGAACTGAAGCCTGTATCGAAATGAACGGTCACCATTTTAAAAATTGTGTTTAAATATCCATATTATGATTATTTTTCAATTTAACTTCATTCTCTATATTGTACGCTAATGTGCTGTAACAGTATAATGTACACTGTATAATGAATACGTCCACATGGACAGCTCAGTTCGTGAGTAAAAACACTTTTGTTAATATAGTATACTGTATTTTGATTAAACAAAAACCTAATGAAAATGATCAAATTCAAAAGCGCTATATTTCCTAGTTTACGTAAATGGATGAGCTACTTTTCTTCCCTCCTTTACCTAGTAAAGTGATTTGTTTCTATATTACGCCAGTATCATCGAACTCCAGTCGTGGAAGGGGTAGCAAACGGCGTTGATCCAGAGGTATAGCCAAGTTAATATTAAAAATGTCAGAAAAAAATAAAATAATGTCCCTGTAGATTATGCATAGGCCTATTCTACGATTTGTATAACTTATTTTCTGCTTGGAGATTGACACGAATCTTTATCGTTTTTTTTTTTTTCATTAAAGTACGTTGTATTTTCGTAATTTAATAATCCGAACTGCTCTGACGAGTGGTCTAAGCTCCTCGGCGTTTTCGACGTCTACGACCACGCTCGTCAAGGCGAATTACGATAAGGTAATGGCTTTGCCCTGGAGGAGATTCCAAACTTCAGGTACGGAAGTCATTGTGTGATTGAGGTACAGAATGTCTTTGCTGCTTGAAGAGAAAAATGCGGTCAAGCAAAATATAGGCCTGATGATCCTGCACTGCAGTGTTTTTAGTGTCAGATGGACAGCAAATGTCTTTTCTGAAAGGTCACACAATAGTGAAACTGTCTGAGCACAAGGAATTAAATACAAGCTGACATGCAGGACTGATGTAGAGGTGAGAGGTTGAAAGGAAACACAACCCTCGAGCAAGATTTTCCGTTTCTGCTAACGGAAGATCTTCAGTCAGTATAATAATTTTGAGTAAATAAAATAAGGGGACGACAATAAGAACAAGGGGAATACGAGGAGAACAAGGGTAACATAGGGAAAACAAAGGAAACACAAGGAGAGAAAGGGGAACACAAGCAGAACAAGGAGAATACAAAGAGACCAAGGGGTACACAGAGAAAACAAGGGGAACACAAGGAGAGAAAGGGGAACACAAGCAGAACAAGGAGAATACAAAGAGAACAAGGGGAACACAGAGAAAACAAGGGGAACACAAGGAGAGAAAGGGGAACACAAGCAGAACAAGGAGAATACAAAGAGAACAAGGGGAACACAGGGAAAACAAGGGGAACACAAGGAGAGAAAGGCGAATACAAGCAGAACAAGGAGAATACAAAGAGAACAAGGGGAACACAGGGAAAACAAGGGGAACACAAGGAGAGAAAAGCGAATACAAGCAGAACAAGGAGAATAGAAAGAGAACAAGGGGAACACAGGGAAAACAAAGGAAACACAAGGAGAGAAAGGCGAATACAAGCAGAACAAGGAGAATACAAAGAGAACAAGGGGAATACAGGGAAAACAAGGGGAACACAAGGAGAGAAAAGCGAATACAAGCAGAACAAGGAAAATACAAAGATAACAAGGGGAATACAGGGAAAACAAGGGGAACACAAGGAGAGAAAGGCGAATACAAGCAGAACAAGGAGAATACAAAGAGAACAAGGGGAATACAGGGAAAACAAGGGGAACACAAGGAGAGAAAGGCGAATACAAGCAGAACAAGGAGAATACAAAGAGAACAAGGGGAATACAGGGAAAACAAGGGGAACACAAGGAGAGAAAGGGGAACACAAGCAGAACAAGGAGAATACAAATAGAACAAACTAACACAAAGAGAATAAGGGTAGCGCAAAGAGAAGAAGTTGATTGCAAGAGAACAAGAGGACTACAAGCAGAATACAAGGAAAACAAGGGGAATACAAGGAGGACAATGAAAATACAAGGAGAATGTAAGAAGAACAAGAGGAATTCAAAGATAACAAGGAGAATATATGGACAACAAAAGAAATAAAAAGAGATCAACGGAACGACAAGGAGAATAAGGAGAACAAAAAAAATAAGAACACAAGGAGAACAGGGGGACTGCAAGAGATCAAGGGGAATACATAAAGGACAAGAAGAATACAAAGAGAACAAGGGTAATACAAAAACTACAAGGGGAATAGAAAGAGACTAAGGAGAATAGAAAGAGAATAAGGGGAATACAAAGAGGATAATGAAAATGCAAGGAGAATATAAGAAGAACAAGAGGAATTCAAAGATAACAAGGAGAACAAATGGACAACAAAAGGAATAAAAAGAGATCAAGGGAACGACAAGGAGAATAAGGAGAACACAAGGAGAACAGGGGGACTGCAAGAGATCAAGGGGAACACTTAGAGTACAAGAGGTATACAAAGAGAACAAGGGTAATACAAAGATAACAAGGGGAATAGAAAGAGAATAAGGGGAATACAAAGACAACAATGAAAATACAAGGAGAATGTAAGAATAACAAAAGGAATTCAAAGATAACAAGGAATATGTATGGACAACAAAAGGAATAAAAATAGATCGAGAGAACGACAAGGAAAATAAGGAGAACACAAAAAGAATAAGAACACAAGGAGAACAGGGGGACTCCAAGAGATCAAGGGGAACACTTAGAGTACAAGAGGTATACAAAGAGAACAAGGGTAATACAAAGATAACAAGGGGAATAGAAAGAGAATAAGGGGAATACAAAGAGGACAATAAAAATACAAGGAGAATGTAAGAAGAACAAGAGGAATTCAAAGATAATAAGGAATATGTATGGACAACAAAAGGAATAAAAATAGATCGAGAGAACGACAAGGAAAATAAGGAGAACACAAAAAGAATAAGAACACAAGGAGAACAGGGGACTCCAAGAGATCAAGGGGAACACTTAGAGAAGAATAGGAATACAAAGAAAACAAGGGGGATACAAAGAGAACAAGGGTAATACAAAAACAACAAGGGGAATTGAAAGAGAATAAGGGGAATACAAAGAAAACAATGAAAATACAAGGTGAATGTAAGAAGAACGAGAGGAATTCAAAGATAACAAGGAGAATATATGGACAACAAAAGGAATAAAAAAGGTCAAGGGAACGACAAGGAGAATAAGAAGAACACAAGGGGACTGCAAGAGATCAAGGGGAATATCTAGAGAACAAGAGGAATACAACGATAACATGAGGGAACAAGGAGAACATTGGGAATACCAGAAGATCGACGAGAATACAAGGAGATCAAGGAAAATTTAAGGGTCAGCGGTGTCATTTTTTGTGACGGTTAGTTCTAAAGTAACCCCTGGTGAGGAGAAAGACACAGTTCTATGTCAATAAAGCTTGCGTGTACATCCACAAAATACTGTTTTGAATAGGAGCCTCGACTAGAGAAGACTTCTAGGTTCGTGGCCCATTGCTGTTAGTTCTCATTCCGACATTTGTCTAGCGCATGAGGGAAACCGCGGAAAAGGAAGGGCAGAAGGGAATATAGTGCTGACGACATACCAATCGGCTTACTGTGTGAGCCTAATGAATTCTCGATTCATTCACATTAGATGGATAATAGAGCAAGCCAGAACCGCGTCGAAATCACGAAGAACAAAGTTAATCTTACAGTTCTTTTCCTTGACAACACTTGTCTCTTCCAAGCAATAATCTTTTTTAAATCATACTCAAAATTAGCTCGTAAACATAGCTAAATGTATCCAAAATTGAGGGGTTTGCCGGAAAAAGGGCGTATACGTCAATATGTCGAATTGAGATACATGCAATCTAAGATTTTAAAACGCACCTGCACGCGGCATTGTCCTGCAGGCATGTACAGTACAATCAAAACAAAATTTTCGCTACTATAATTATTCACTACATTTTAAACCGTTTTCCCGAAGAAGGGCGTATAGGTCTATCCTCCTTTCTTCCGGCAAACCCCTCAAATACATTAGATTATTTAAAGAAAGTATTTATTTAGGCAATATAATTGAATGGTGAATTTGTAAAAGACTTAAGTCCTTAGAAGTAGTTTTGAGAAAATTAAAGAAAACTGCTTTTAGCCTCGCTGAATCATATATTGTTACAATATAATTTTTTATATGTAAGAGATATGTAAGGAAAATAGTTTTATTATAAAAATTCATACTTTTGTATTCTTCTTCACGTCGTAAAAAATTTAATTATCTTCAGGACTTAAGTTGTTCTGCAAATTAACTTCAATCCTGCTTCATAATTATTAGGTTACTGACACATAAACATGTTTAATTAAATGTACTTATACCAAAATCATAAAATAACCTTATCGCAATTGTTGAACAACATTATTTTGAACCATTTGTTAATCACAAAAGCACAGACAACTCTTAGGAGTGTTATAACAAGACCACAGCTTAGTTTCATCTTTCAATTCTTTGTTGTCTCCCATGCTATAATGTTTTCGTAAAATGTATTCACGTCTTCTTCATCACGAATGTGCTTAAGCATTTTACGAATATCTTGAAATTTGGTTTCATTGATCGGGGATAAACCATTGTGTTGGAAAGTGTGGAGAAAGAATGATGCTGAAAATGATCAAGAAGTAGAAGGGGAATTGATTGTGTCATTGGCTGAATAGAAGTGCCTACTGAAGGATGCACTGGAAGGAATGGTTAACGTGAGATAAGTTCGGAAAGGATTACCAATGACAACAGACAAAAAAACAATTTGTCAGCTGAGTGTATGATTAAAATTACATTTTATGTAAGTTTCTTCAGTACTTGACAGGAAAAACAACTTAAGTCCAGGACTAAAGTCGTTTTACCCCTTAACCAAATATTCTGCTGCTAATAAAAACCCATACAAAAGTCGTGGATTAAAGTCATTCTGCTACTAAACGATGCCCCTTGCACACAGTAACATAATCATGCTCTCAACTCAAAACCCCCAAAATGTGGACTTAAGTCATTTTGCAAATTCACCATTCAATTATTAAATTTATTGTACATTGAGCACAAGAGACATAATATGAAAAATATAATACATAGTAATTGCTGAGTCATATCATAATTGATTACTAGAAATTTGTCATCTAACATAATTTCTCCTGAACTTCGTACCATCCTAGCGCGTGTTCTTTTGGGCAATAGTTTAAATCACTGGTTCTGAACATAAAACGTCAGTCCATTAAACATTTTACGGATTAAAAATATACTATGCAGGATGCAGTAACAACAGATTTATTGAGCGTTGTGCAATAAGAATTTGTGCTTTCATCACTGCGTGAACAATTCACAGTTTTATTCTGATTATGTTCAGTTATACTGTAGTGCAGAGGTCTCCAAAATGCGTATCGTCTTTCGTGCTCTCGATGCTGCCCTCCGAACACAGTGTGCCGTAAGGCTAGAGAAGGGGGAGAGACTCGTACCTCAACAGATAGGAGCGATCAGTGGGGGATCGCGGCAACGGTCTGCTTATGTTTACAAATAATAACATAAAAATAATAAGAAATATCATACGTTTGTATATTATTTTGACATATATGAAGCTGGAGCCCCGTCTGTTGCTATAGACACAAGCCATTGCAAATTCAACCTCTTCTGTTCTATGGTGCCTTTCAGGGCCTGGAAAAGATCTTCTCCAGTTGTATTTTGTAATTACATCTAGAAGACATTCAGACACAGTAAAATGTTCATTAACTCCTCGGATGAAAATGGCTAGGTGAGCTTTGTCATTTCTATCTGTGCTTTCGTCCAATGGAAGTGAGTAAGCTACAAACTGGTTAACTGTGGTTTCGACTTCAGATTCAATTACATTTACAATCTTCAAATTCCTTCTCTGAACTGTAGGCCTAATTCGAAACAATTTAATTTCCTTAAACTTCGACTTTGTTCTGGACACAGTATTTTAGTAACGTCCTGTGTGCACTACTTTACAAATGATGCTTTTGTAAAGGGCTTCATTGATTTTCCAATATTCCAAGCTAGAACATAGCTAGCAAGAAGCTTCTATTGTTTAAGACTGAGGACACGTGTGTGACTTGTGTTTGTATTTTCTTATTTTATATTTATCAAAATATATGTAGGCCTACGCACTTCATCTAAAATTAAACGAAAAACTTTGTTTGTCATTTGGAACTGAGTGTAAACGTATTGTAATATACTGATTATTATGAATAACCAACAGTTACACAGATAGCCCCAAAATAAATTATTTTCACATGTCCAACATGCCTGTATTTGTATGATATTCTTTGTGAAGAATCGAGTAGTGTCGTCGCATGTTGAATTTTAACACATCCTTAAAATTTTTCGAACAAATTAAGCATTTCAGATTCTCCCCACTAACACAAAAATATTTATCTTCCTATTCATCCTTCAATGTACTACGTCCATGATTAGAAGACATTGTGAAACGGTGGAACACTCCGAATGACATAGTGATAATGGCAGTCCGCCACTGCTCTTCGTTTGCGCATAAACATTGAGTACAGTACAGGTGGGGATGGGTGAGGCGGAGCGCGCTCATTACGTACTGGCTTCGGTTCCGTTCAGGGGCTTACTCGCGAGTAGGCTTTTGGAGACATCTGCTGAAGTGTGTATAGACAACCAGAAGAGGTGAAAGGACAGGATAAGCGAAATAAGGAAGGGATAGTGACAGGACCTGTGTCGGTGGGCTTTGTATTGCATTTGTGTACTTATAGTAAAATATACTGTTATAGATTTAATTTGTGAGACCATTAAACATACCTTACCAATTTAATGTATTATATTGTGTTTGTTTAATTCCATGAAATGAGTTCATATTTTGTTCGTAGTGATGGACCCTATTTAACTCTGCGTTTACAGACGTTCAGTTGCAGCCTTGTTTCTCCCCCGTCTCTGCACACGCTACACTCAAAAGACTCCTCAACTACTAGACTCACAACGATATTCGGAACCTCGTTTTAATACCCTGCAACTTTTTTTTTTTTTGGCACAATATCTAAGACGTATCAGTGTGCAAAATTTGAAGGTCCTACACAACTTTCCAGTGTTGAACGTTCCCTTGTTAGAGCACCATTAGGCTACAGCAGCCGTGGCGAAAATGTAATCGTGCCTGACTTATTAACGGATTTTCATTTTCCTTACGTCAAGCACTTAAATATAATTTTATACAGTACAAGGCTACAAACTAATGTTTAGTACATTTAACGAAGAAAGAAATGAACAATAATCAACAATATCACAACCTAAAATTAATTGTCTTCAGAATGTCTCTGTGACAAAGTTTCAAAATCAGGAATTATGTCACTTACTGCCAGTCGTAGTTGATCACGAAGGTATTTGTCTGTCAGTCGTGATCTAAATTTGGTTTATACTATTTTCATTGTTGAAAATAATTTATCACAAACGTAAGTTGTAGCGAACATGGCTTCAACAGAGCAAGCGAAAGAACGAAGTTTCGGATATTTATTTTTTGGCAAAGATTTGAAAGTTCAACATTTGTCAAGTCCTTACATCTAGCTTTCATTTGACATCACATAGTAAATCAGTGAGTTCAAATTGAAGAGCTAACCGCATTATTCGTACATCTACTGAAAAAGGGTCGACGTATAGAGATGATGATGATGATGATGATGATGATGATGATGATAACACAAACTTTTAACGTTTCATGAGTAACATGTAGTATAATGCTGTTTTATGTTATATAACCGTTTTCCTCGTAATACTCGTGAACAAATCATACGTTTAATATTCTCATCATATTGACAGCAAAAAAATGTGTCCTTCCATCCTACTTGGAACTTTCGTACATGGTTTCGAGAGAGACATATGCCAATCGCAGGTCAGAGACCAATACAAATGGAGCGGAGTTTGACTCCAGGGAGTGAGAGGGTGGGGGTTGGGGCGGTTAAAAGCAAGAGGAATGCACAGCTATCATTGCGAGCCACAATGTGCTCGCGAGTCACATTCTCGCCACGGCTGCTATAGAGTTTTACATAAAGCTCATAGAATTATTTTTTCCAAATGGAAACTATGTGCAGCCCCACAATAACATGACTCACAAGCTGACTTATCACTGAAGCTGTAATTATTCAAGTTATATGACCACAATACATAACTTCCAGTCATTGCGGTGAACTATAAATGCAACACAATTCCATGTTGTACAGAGGCCGGGCTTCTTGTAGGCAGCGTAGCTGAGAGCGGCATTGCCTAATTCCCAGAATCAAGTCTCCTTGAACGGAGAACGACTTAATTAATCGACCTTACACTGCGGCAATTACGCCGAAGTGGTAAAACTAATAGTTTTGTTCATTTATATATCCTCCCCCACCAGTCGGGACATGTAATGCCAAGTACTTGCCAATTGTCTGTTATTTTACAGTCTAGTACATACAGTCACGAAGCTTGAGTTGTGAGGGTACTTGGTACAATAGACTGTGCCGGTACTATTTCGCATTGTCTATAATGAAGCGATAGTAGTGATCCTAGTGGTTAGCAACTATCTATGGATACATATTTACTACGTATTGAGCTTCGTGACTGTATATACTAGACCAGTGATGTCAAAGCAAGCGCATTTTTCTGACCTTGACGTCGTGCGCGGGCAGGAAGCGCTAAGTATTGGAAAGAAGAAGGGTTGTGTATATAAATAAGCAGCCTGTTGGATTAAGAAAACAGTGGTGCACAAACTTCAAACGGAATATGAAATTTTATGTCGTTATTTTTATATGGCTTCTTTCTATATTATCTGTAAAATAATTTCTTAATATTGCAGATGTGTTTTAAATGTTAATAACATAATAAAGATTTAAGAAGGAATATTCACATAAATTCCATAGTAGTACAACTATACTGTACTAAATGGATGAAACACATCATTCATAAAGAAAGTGATATTCCAAAGAAAGAGATTGAGTATGACATGATAAGTTGGAATTGATATTGATGGTACATTTAGCCTTATAAAAGTAATCAAAAACTAATAAAAACAATATTACAGTACAAAACAAAGTTACCTAGGTGCTGTATATGTTTTAAGTGTAACTAATATTACATAACAAAACTCTCATCGCATTATGATTTTAAGGTGATATTGGTGATCAACTTCCTATCATCAGAATATTAAATTATTTTCTCGAAATGTGCTGAAGCTATACAACACATAGGCACGTATCTTTTGCTTATGATGTAAGAGTAGTTGCTTTGTTAATTCATTTCCTTACAAACAATTTCCATGCGAATATTTTCAAAATTGTCAATACATTATCTTCAGTAATACGTATTTACTGTATATTAGATTTACGAAAACATTCTGTAAGGCTACTAAATAAATAGGCCTATATCTGAAAATTTCACTTTTCTATAAAAGGAAATTGAGAAAATATTTCTTTTGAACAGAAAAAATCAAACTTGTGAAAAATGAACATTAAAATTAAAACTTACATTCTTATAATGCACTCATAGTTCTCAGACAAATCTAAAAATTAACATGGATACAGTTTTAATAAGTTCTCTTCCTTTTATCTATTGAATCAGTGCTGGTCATCCCTGAATATAGCTCGACCAAGCGGCATATACTACCTCTTTCGTCTGTCTTTTTCCTTTCCGCTGTAAAGCGCTCAGGCTCTCCTGAGCTCTAAAGCGCGCGCTTGCTCCTATAGGCATCAATTGACATGCCTGTACTAGACCAGCGTTTTTCAAACTTTTTTGAAGCGGGGACCACTTTTAAAGTCGGAACAGTTCCGCGGACCACCTGATTCTTGTTCCCTTTGAAATCAAATTTATAATTTTTGTAGTATATTTTAATACCAGTATACTTATATTTTAAAATAGAATTAATTAATTAAAAATAATTAAATTAAATTAATTTTTATTAGTATTAACAAATTAAGCTAATATTAATACAAGAAAATTAATTTTGTTTCTTTAATAATTCCGGCTATTAGAGTGGATAATCTTTAACTTATTACTAAAAAAATATATATAAATAAATGTTGGTACTCATATTAATGAGTTGGATGAGCCTGCCGATTCTTACACAGTTTTCTATATTTGGATGTATGCTGGTAAGCTGAAGTCGGAGATTGTCACATACATCGAGTCTATTTCCGTAGCCTGCTTTGTTTTTATTAAAGTTAGTGATGAAAACCCTTTCTCACACAGATACGTAGAAACAAACTTGGTTTATGTATGTATTTATTTACACCGCAAGTGGACAAGCACCAAGTGGTAGTGGTATACACAATATAAACAATACACAAAAAAAAATGATAAGCAATACACAATAAATTTACAATACACAATACAATTTTATACACAATACAATAAGAATACACAATATAATTTAACACAATAATAATAAAACATAAATAAAATACCTAATTTTACATTACAACCTACATAATTATGTATAGGCCTACATAAGTTTCAATAGTCTTTCACTTTATTCTCATCTCACTCACTGCAGTGGCACTATGACGCATTTCACTGACACTTTAGGACATATTTCACTGACACACTATAACACATTTCACTGACACTATAGAACACATTTCATTGACGCTATAAATTATCACTGATCGGAACTGTTCACTGCACTGTAAAACCATAACTCCACTGACTCACCTCGCTTCACTGATACAACAGTTCAAATAAGTCAAATAATTACACCCTTATGCATACTGTACTTATAAACAGAACTACATTTAAACTAAACATTTCTAGTCTAAGGCCCTCTTACACGCTATTTTTAAATAATTTACAATTCAAACTAAGGAAGTAACTCGTCAGGCTAAATAAATACATGTCACCTTAAAAATATTAAATGTTAGTCACCTTAATTTTAATTTGCACTTGATACACAACTTTTTAAATTACTCTTGAAACTCCTTAAGAAAGGACAGCCCTCAAAGACCGCTGCAGGTAGGTCATTCCAATCATTTAAATCATTATGATCTCTAAATCACCATTGTACAGTACACTGTATTCTCTTTTCACTTGTGATGAGGTCCAGAAATTAACCATACCTTCCGCTTGGAATTTAATTTTAAGTCCGGCGTCTTCGAGAGTTCAATTAACTGTTCTCTTTCACTCAATGAGAGTTTGTTAGTTTTAATATCGCAATGAAAGTGATTACGAACCCATGAAAATTCGTCATATTTACTTGGAAAATAAGTTTCAAAGTGTGACTTCAGAATTGTATTATTGGTGTACGAGGTTCAGTACGTCGTAGCATTTCAATTTGCAGACTGGGTGTCGGCAAAACTATTAAGAAAGTCATCAATACATCAAAAGGTTCGGTCCTCTGTTACGAATTCGGGTGGTCCCTGGCTGGGTTACAGGCGCGACGTCAGATGTGCAGGGAAATACCACATTCATAGTTCTTTAAATCCCTCTTTTGTTGTTGAGAGTGGAGTGGGAAGTCGGTAGACGGGTAGGGTAATAAATTTCATAAAATGTCAGTACTGGGTGAAAAGTGAAAGGCGATTGCCATGTGTCATTTCCAAACTCTGAGATTTTCAACTAGAGTAAAAAGTGATACACAATTAGTTTGAATTATATTTTTTCTTCTGCATTTTTTGAAGGATCACAAGGGCAGACCTCGAGGACCGCAGATGGTCCACGGACCATAGTTTGAGAAACGCTATACTAGACAGTGCTCTAACTATAAAGGCTATTGTGTGAGATGCTCACAAAACACAGCAAAATAACACTGAATTAATACACAATTGTATTTTAATGACCGTCTATGCTTATCTGATACAATTGTGTTAAGTTACAGAAATGCTTTTTTATTTGCATTAGTTTATTTTATCACATTTCATCAACAGCTTTGGTTGTATAGCGTCTGACTGAGTTGAAAGTAATAATGCCAGCGAAATGAGTCCAGGATTTAACGCCGAAAGTTACTCTTAGTGGGTTGAGGGAAAACTCCACAAAAAAAACTCAACCCGGTAACTTGTCCCAACCAGGATTTGAATCCAGACCCGCTCGTTTCACGATCAGACGAGCTAACCGTTACTCCACAGCAGTGGACTGACTTACAGTGTAGAAATACTCTTATGGTGAAGTGCATCAGCATCGGTTAAAACGCATTAATCACAGATTACGAAACAACGGTTAAACAGTAACTGTGGCTAAAATGTAATTTCTATGCACCATTCATAATCACCGATTACTTAAACTTGGCTAGCTGACACCTCATGTAACCAGAGTAAAGTCCATGGAAGTACACTTTTTCTACAAAATGACTAAAGGAAAGCATCCATACCTCTGCAAAGATAACAGTCAAAGTCTAAAAACGACTGCGCTCACTCCGTTCTACATCGAAATGAACGTGTCCTACATTTTCGCGTTGCATTTGTTTGCCTTTGGGTGCTGTTATATTTGCGAGTTGTATTTATTTGTTTTTCAGTGCTGTTAGGTTAAAATCGTACAAAATGGAAAATTGAGTGCAAAAATGATTATATCCCAATGTGAGGTTGAAGTATCGATAGACCTACTTACTAGATTTAAATATATTAGGTTATATAAAAAAGAAGGAATATCCAAAAAGGAAAAGGATGCAGAAGATTAGTAGAAATGTGTGTACGATCCAGGAACCCATTTACACCAGGGATTTGTTCATTATCCTAAGATCAATCCATAATTTCTTTTTGTTCAGCCAGTGACATAGAGAAAGAGATATTCGAGTGTTCCCTCTTAAAATACAGAAAATAACTGTTACATAGAATCGTAATTTAAGCAGCCGATCCATAGGAGAAATAAGCCTGTTTTTGTGTTATATCAAGTGATCCATTTGTAGATTTTGATAAACGAAATCCCTCCTGAAATTTTCTGTCACCCAATTCCTGTTAAGAATTCTCTCTTTCCACTAAAGAAACTTCACGCTCACGCTCTATCTAAGTAATTCAAGTACTGCAAAATAATAATCGTCTTCGAAATAATCATCTGCCGCCATTTTGCTTTACTTGCTCTACTAATCACTGGTTATCCCCTTTAACCGCTCGAATATGGCCGGTTAGACATTATTGTGGTTAACTTCCTATCTAAGAGCGTATTCCGAATCTCACCGGTGAGCAATCCGATGGGATCACGGTGTTCCGAATTCCACCGATGACGTCATTGATGCTCTACCGGTGTCGCACCGGTGCCATCAACTTGCAGAGGTGGTGGCAGTCTCCATCAGCCGCCATCAGTGAATCTGATTGGTTCTTGTATAGGGCGGGAATTAGCAGACGAATAACATCGTGCACTGTTGTGTCATGGCGGTGTGTTCTGCTGCATTGTTTGTAATGAGCACAACGTAAAAACAATATGTTAATGGCTTATGAGCGAACATGTCAACGGACCAGTTTTTACTACCGGTTCAAGAAATAAATTGTTTATGCTATCTTTTCTTTGAACGAGATGGCAGTACGAAAATTTCGCAAAATTTTGCTAGCGTAGCACAGATAACAACTTGTACAGTCGCCACGACAGCCATCGATTCTTCCAGCAGTTTTATTCCTTATGTCGCTGCAACGTGACGTCATTGATGACACCGGACCGGTGAGATTCGGAATACGCTGTAAGTCGTAACCGAGGTCGATTCACTGTAAAAATGCTTAACCAGGGGTTAGGTGACAATTTTAACCGGTGGTTACACTAACCGACGTTGATGAACGTGGGCATTAGCCAGGCAATGTTTTTGCTTAACATCGTAGCCTGAAGTGGGGGATAGACACTGATTTGGCTCTATCGCCGAATTCTCGGCTCAGGACCTGTTTACTTTGTGTCGTTTCAAAATCAGAGCCAACGCAACACCAGAAACCAACAACAAGTTATGATTCAAGTGTTTGAGCAAACCACACAAGAATTAGCTGAACGGCCTTAACATACTCTGGACTCAAATAAAAGTGTGTCCTTAATCACGGCGGTGGTCGGGCTGCAAGCTGTGAATCACGTCTCACGAGAGATTTGAGTTTTTATGTGTCACGAGCGTACCGGGAGGCGGATAAATAAAATGCGACCAGCAAACAATCAAGTGGGGAGCAAAAAGCTGAAGCAGGGAAGAAAATGAAATAAAAACAAGAAGCCAAAGTAGAAATTAAATAAAACGAGGAAGTGCTGTAGATAAGTAAGGAGTTAAAAAAATGTGTTACGAAAATAACACGTACTTTCTAATTAAAAGTTTGATTCGTTTCGTAACAATTCAGTTCCTAAGTCATCTTCCCAATGACAATCGTTTACAGCTCACTTCCTTCAGGGATCATTCAGAAGGCATAGCCTACATGAATTATATCATTCAATGTGCATCCAAATAAGAAAAACTTCAGAAACAGTAATGGTGGTAGTAGTAGCAGCAGTAATGGTACTAGTAATGACAGTGGTAGTAATTTTAGTAGTAATAACGTAGTGATAGTGACAGCAATATTAGTGGAAGTAAAGTAGTAATAAAGTTAATCGTTAGTAGTATTAGTAGTTGTAGTGATAGCGGCAGTGCTGATAATAATAATAATAATAATAATAATAATACTAATAATAATAATAATACTAATAATAATAATAATACTAATAATACTAATAATACTAATAATAATAATAATAATAATACTAATAATAATAATAATACTAATAATAATAATAATAATACTAATAATACTAATAATAATAATAATACTAATAATAATAATACTAATAATAATAATAATAATACTAATAATAATAATAATACTAATAATACTAATAATAATAATACTAATAATACTAATAATAATAATACTAATAATACTAATAATAATAATAATACTAATAATAATAACAATACTAATAATACTAATAATAATAATAATAATACTAATAATACTAATAATAATAATAATACTAATAATAATAATAATAATAATAATACTAATAATAATAATAATAATAATACTAATAATAATAATAATACTAATAATACTAATAATAATAATACTAATAATAATAATAATAATACTAATAATAATAATAATAATACTAATAATAATAATAATAATACTAATAATAATAATAATAATAATACTAATAATAATAATAATAATACTAATAATACTAATAATAATAATAATAATAATACTAATAA